>NC_136792.1:12408125-12543125 GCF_951216825.1 Electrona antarctica | reverse complement strand
TAACAATATACAATGCACCAATAAACCTGTGTGTGTGTGTGTGTGTGTGTGTGTGTGTGTGTGTGTGTGTGTGTGTGTGTGTGTGTGTGTGTGTGTGTGTGTGTGTGTGTGTGTGTGTGTGTGTGTGTGTGTGTGTGTGTGTGTGTGTGTGTGTGTGTGTGTGTGTGTGCGCGCGTGTGTGTGTGTCTTGAAGCAGGGTTTGTGTTGATGAATGTTTTGTTGATTTGTATCCTGCATGGTTCATCTGCTTCCATGGCAGCGATGTAGTGATCTGCTTTCTGCTGAGCCTGTGTCTGATGAGTTCACACCTCTCACCAGCTCAATAGAGAGAGAGAGAGAGAGTTGGTAATGTATTAGTCACTAGTTAGTTTCTGTGTTGTCCAAGTCCACAATAGGTTTATGTGTAAACCGTAATTCATTTTTAGAAAGAAAGAAAGGAAGAAAGAAAGAGTATATAGCTAGCCTGCTGCCTTAATGTCTGACTGTTCCTTGTATTCAATTCAATTCAAACTTTATTAGCAGACTCAGGTCCATAAACAAGGTACAAAAACATAAAAGAAACATAAAAGAAATATGGCAGGCAGTATAAGATTGTGGACATTCAAAATCATTTATCCGACAGGCAGAACATACAGGGATTGTAATCCCTTAGTCTGGATGTATAGCGTGAACGGTGAACAGCTCTGTTCCCGCACTGTTGTGACGAAAAGAGAGTTGAGCCAGAAGGCAAAGCTCTCCGTCTACCGAGCAATCTTCGTTCCTACTCTCACCTATGGTCATGAAGTGTGGATCATGACCGAAAGAATAAGGTCGCAAATACAAGCGGCCGAAATGAGTTTTCTTCGATGGGTGGCTGGCATCTCCCTTAGAGATAGGGTGAGAAGTTCAGTCACACGAGAGAGACTCGGAGTAGAACCGCTGCTCCTTCTCCTGGAAAGGAGCCACCTGAGGTGGTTCGGGCATCTGGTTAGGATGCCTCTCGGGCGATTATACTGTTTTCAGATACATCCAGACGTTGCATGAACTTGAACATTACATTTCTTAAAAGTGCTTTAAAGGTCCTCACATGAGACTAGTACTGCCCCCTCTGGGTTATATTCTCATTGCATCATTGTATGCAACTTGCAGCCTTTGCATACTAGACTTCTTGTATGAAGACTACAGGTGGGCAGTATAGAGAGGTGTGCAATATGCCTTAAAATGACACTTTGACTTTAGTTGAGCAGTGACTGAACTTACGAGCAATAGTGTTTGCTTGAGCATACAACTTGTGACTTTGTCTGTAAATATCATCGCCATTAGTCATTTGATCAGTAACAAAGTGACCTCAAGACTATTGTCTGATAATTTAAACACAGGGAAGTTAAGGCGTTTGTCCTCTTTGGTTCGACAAATTAGAACAGCACTTTTGCTGGCATTGTATATTATGTCATGTTGCACACCATACATAGAGCTGCTGCAAACCAGCACTACTGGGAAGTGTTTCACAACCATGCAACCAGTATTACAGGCTCTCAGTTGAGCTGACAAGCCATCCATATATAAATTAAATAAAACTGGGGATAAAATTCCCCCTTGCCTGATGGGGCAGATATAGTCCCACCCCATTTGACCCGCATGGTCTGGTTGGTGTACCCGTACCAGTAGGCCAGGACCCTCACAATATACTGTAGCTAGGCACACCTCTTTGCTTCATTTACATAAAGAGCTTATAATGGTTGACCCTTTCAAAAGCATGGGATGCATCAATAAAACACATCAGGACTGAGGAATACTAGCCTTGTATTTGCTCACAATTTCCTTGAGAGCAAATATACACAAGTCAGTACCATGCTTTGGTTTAAAACCAAACTGGTTATCAAAATAATTAATACATTCCCAGTAGAATTCTTTCCATGACTTTGGAGATGATGATGGTGATGGCTATGGGCCTATAATTCCCCAGGCTGCTAACTTTACCTGCTTTGTAATACTGTAAAGTAATACTGACAGCATTGGTAGAATGCCATGAATCATAAAACCACTAAAACGTATAGATAAAAGAGGAGCTAGCCTCAGACTAGCATTTTTCAGGTGTTCTGCAGAAATCTGGTCCATGCCACATGCTTTGTTGTCAGATAATTTGTGCATGGCTTCATGTACCTCATGTGTTTTTATTCCTATAGCATCATAGTTCATGTCAGAGTTATCCACAAATAGGTCACTATTAATGCAATTAAATAAAGAACTATAATGCTGTCACCATAATGCCACAATATTATCAGCTCCACATATGCCTTCAACAGTACATGGTAAGCATGGTTTACTATTAGTGTAATAGCTCTCACCATTACATTAGTGTAGACCTCCTACTGTTGATATTTCTGACTAATAAAGTATTCAATAGCTTACACATATAAGATTACATTAGATTGACACTGTGTGAAAAAATGGGTTGCAAAAATCATGGGATAAAAAAATAAAATAAAATAAAAACCTCTGGACAGTACTGTAGTAGCTATCATTACTATTACTCATTATTCATCAGAAAACTCTCCAAATCTTCAGTCTGGTCCATCGAACTTCTGTCTTAAACGACTTAGCGTGTTTGTTTGCTGGTGTTGTTTCCTTAAAACATGAACCACGTCCCCCGTGGTCATGGCATACAGTTACGCACGTACGTGCACACGCACATGTCCACACACACACACACACACACACACACACACACACACACACACACACACACACACACACACACACACACACACACACACACACAAATGAAATATAGCCTGCCCTATATGCAACGCCAACACTCGTTTGGAGCACATTTGTATCAGGATCATATCTATCATGGATTTGTTTGTTTTAATAACCAGGCTACCAGAAAAGAATAATTACCAGAGTCTCATTCTAATTGTGTCAAGGCGTTTTTTTTTGTTTGTTTTTTTATGGTATTGCTATTCACACAGATAGATTGAGTGATTAAACAAATCTTTATAAGCCTAATCCAACTACTGTCATTCATTCGCTATGAACTTCTGAGCTACGTAGGGGACTAAATAACATCTTCGAGTCTTTCTAATACTTCTCCCCCCATGGAGTCAGTCTGGCTGTCATAGTCCCAGTAATAGAGCAACACTGCCCCCCTAAGAGGAAGATCACTAATGACATGTTGTGTTAAACTTGTTAGTGTTTGCACTTCATTAAGGAATTTTAGATCATGATGTAAATTAATCGCAGGGGCCAGGGCAAATTCAAACATCTGATTTGATTTGTGGAAAATTGTGGCCCCGTGGGGGCCTTGTGCATCATTCTTGTCTGTTTGCATTTTTGTAATGCTTTTCATATGTTGTAGCCTACAGCCCCTTGTTCAACGTTCTTAAATGTGCTTTATAAATGCAATGGACTTGACTTGACACTTCAGTAAGGCTATTCTGTAGGATGTATCCATGTGCCCAACTGGCTGATTAAAGTTGTAGGCCTAACAATTGCATATTTTGCGGCCTATGATGATCTAGTGTTAAAGAAAGAAAAGCAGGTGTGCTTCCTCTGGATACTGCCTTTGGCTAAGGCAGTGGGTTCTCAGCTATAAATAGCCTACAACTTAACTCATAAACCACCAACGTGGACAAAGCGGCACTCCAAAATAGAAAATGCAAGACTGCCTTAGATGTAATTTCTAATTTTTTATTGAGAACCATTACGAGTTTCGGGAACAGCCTGCCTCAAAGCAGATTAAAAAGGAAGGTGATACTGGGGGTGTAGTTCCCTCTTTTAAAGCAAACAGTTAATCATCCCCACTTATTTTTTTCGTTCTTTTTTTAATTCGATGCAATTGTGAACAATAGCCAAGTAAGATAATATATAAGAATTGGCCAATTATACGTTTCACTGAAGCTCAACAGTCAGTGTGAGGAGTGGTCAGGAGATGTCTATGAACTCTGCGTTTAAAGGCTTGAAGGCCGTTGTCTGTGATGGAGTCCATTGTCTGTGTGTAGCCTGTGATAGCGTTATATAATGGTTGGGGTCACCGTCTAAGGGCACAGAATAACAACATCGGTGACTGAGAACACATACGAAAGAACTTTAAACAAATTAGACATCAGGGCCTCCAAGATCATTATCTAGTGTTATTAACAGGAAAGTTCCTCGGGGAGGTTTTAAATCTAGCCTGCGTTCCACCCTGATTTGCTGCGTTCCGTGGATTCGTATTGTCACTCGCTACTCAGTATGGAAAGGGTCCTATCTCCGAGGTAGGCGGGACATGTAAAATGTAGAAATCGACCCGTGGCTTCTGATTGGTCTGTAGTGCAGGTTGGGGAACAAAAAACACCAGTTTGACGTGGTATCAATGCGCACCACGCAGCTGCTGCTGTTGCCCTGGAACATCCCCTTGCATTCACTAAACTCACCCCACACAGCCGTCAGTTTTTTTGTACTACTGAATCTGAGAGTGGACTACTGAATCAAATGAGCGCACCAGGGACCCCCCAAGAAGAGAAGATGTGTGATTCAAAACTATTCAAGATTTTTCACAGTTTGCAGCAGTTTGAAGCTTGTATATCTGCTATTTTTGAGAATGGGTTTCTGAAAAAAACTACATTGCTATAATAGTTAAAATCTATAATGACACTAAATGCTTTTTAACGGGTTCAATGGTAACGTATTATGTCATGCCAACCCCATTTTTGTGTGTGTGAAATGACACATCTCTGTGCCAGTGAGACTGGGATGTGGATTGGATCCAGTCCAGTCGCCAGTGTGCCAGGAGGAGACATCATTATCATTCACAGCGTACTTTGATCAAACCTTGTTTCTGTGGGTGCCAATGCTAAATTGAAGCTGGCAAGTATCTCTGGCAACGACTTGGCCTTTGCACACAGCTGTCATGTGGCAAGGCATTTGAGCAGTGGTGGAATGTAACTAAGTAACATTTACTCAAGTACTGTACTTCAGAGCAATTTTGAGGTACTTTTACGAGTATGTCCAAGTTTCAATACTTTATACTTCTGCTCCACTACATCAAATATTTCACTCCTCAACAATTAATGAACTTTAGTTACTAATTACTTTGTAGATTATTACAGCCCTAGGCTATACTTTGGCTATTTGAAAATAGCCGATCTACAAGCTCAGAACACGTCATGATGTGACGCGTTGTGAGCTTATTATACAATTGGAGACATTGTGCATAATGAGTACTTTTACTTTTGGTACTTTAAGTATTTTGATGCAGATACTTTTGTACTTTAACTCGGTTACATTTTGAATACTCGACTTCTATTTGTAACAGAGTAGGCCTATGTCTGCTTTGCATGCACTCAGTATTGATTATATTTTCCACCGCTGTGCCTTCCAGTGGCGTGCACAGACATTTAGAGGGGCAGGTGCTCAAGTGAAAAAGGGCACCTTGTGCAGTGCGTGGAACCGGCCGGTTGCCTTAATAGTGTGAGATTTATAGATTTTGGGGCATAAATAATATATTAGAAGCTTTTTTTTGTCACCATGGTCCACATACTGTACACTGTACCTTTTTCTTTTTTTTCTTCAAAAGGGCACATTGCTGTCCAGAGGGCAAGGGCAGGTGGTGCTCTAGCACCCCCTAGTGTCTATCTGTGCACGCCACTGGTGCCTTCACACTGTAATAGGACGCAAAACATGCAGGTGAGTTGCAACAGTCATCGTGGCTTTCAGAATAGTTTTATTGTCACATCACACGTTTACAGGTGTAAATCAGAGGGTGAAATTTGTTCTTGTGCTGTTCTTGTGCATCATTGTGTTTTCAGGAGAGAAAGAAAGGGCTGAGGGGGCAGAGAGAGAAACGGAACAATAAACACGTTTTGAAAATGTTCACAAACATTCTTTAACAGCTGAGAGCTGTTAAAGAATACTTTTGTGGCGACAGACTAAAATAATTAGATTAATGCAATATTCCTTTTTGATATTGTACTGTGAGTTTGAACTAAGTATCACATGTTAACACCACATGTTCAGCAAGGAATGACAAAATGTCAGCATACAGTATCTCACTGTGATAGGCTATACGTTTCACTCCTCCCACAAGAACCCGACAAACAAGTTTCTTATTGACTGACCATGACTGACTCATCATGTCTGGACATTATCAGAGTTGTTATTCACTTTCTAGACAACTTGTTATGGTCACTTTGAGACTCCTCTCTTCTTCAGAGACCCCTTCCTTCCTTCCTTCCTTCCTTCCTTCCTTCCTTCCTTCCTTGGAGTTTAGTGTGTAGAGAGGCCTCATCTCGTATAGCCGCATCACAAGGTCACCAGTGCATGTCTCGGTCGGCTCACGTCTATGTCTAAATTCCAATACCCCAAATCTCGGCCACTCGCTCACTCACACTCGGTCACTCCATCATGGTGGTGTTACAGAGAAATTGGTGACCTGCTGAAATATGTGACAATTGTGTAGACTGTGGACAATCACAATGATGTCAGTGTCCGAATGTAAATCGTTGCAGTTTGTTTGTTAGCGGTATATTGCGGTATTTAGGCCACGAATAAAGACTTCCATGTAAGTCAGTGTTAAGTCCACAAGATTGTCACATATTTCTGCAGGTTACCATTTTCACCATAATACCGCCATGTTGGAGTGATCGAGTGTGAGTGAGTGAGTGGCCGAGATTTTGGGTATTGGAATTTGGCTCTAGCGTCTGCTCCTCATCTGAGCAGCCATCAGCTGAAACTGGACTTTCCCTGTGGGATTAACTACGGTCTCCCCTCCTTAGTGTCCAAGGGTCAATTAGGTCATACTTGTAAACGGTGCCACCCATCCTAACTGAAGAATTAGGATGGGTTTACATATTCAGTAAGATGAAGATGAATGTAAAGCCAGCTGGCATCACCGACCTCACCTGCCACGAACAAGTACCAAAATAGGTTTCAAGCCACATCTACTGTACAATGGCCTTACCCATGCCCATGCTCAATGAATGCCATGCAGCACTGACCCTATTCATACTCAGTGCATTCTACCAGCACTGAGCCTATTATGCCAACAAAATAATAACATTGTTTACTTTCACAGTCATTTTTACATTTTCGATAGAAATATATCCTGCATGGGAAAAAGGAAACTGTGTTATTGACTCTTATAGTCCGGGAGATAGGCCCAGCCCTCATACTATTTTTTGCTACCTTTTTTCACTATTATTTCCTGTTAGCATATACCTTGGGTCATCTCAAAATGAAGGGACCACCCCCAACTCGGCTCCGTTTGGTTTCAGGGGCCCCAAAACCCCTTTTTTGGTATATGTCTCTGGTGAAATTGTGTAAAGGCAAATAAAAAATCACTAAAATTACATAAATACACAAGGAAGTGTGAAATCTACCATTATATTCTTAAATATGACCTACATCATCTCCAGAAACACAAAAATATATACTGTCCGCTTAACAAAAAACAACAAAGATGGTTATTTTCCAGCACATGATGGTGAATATCACTGCCTCACTTGTACATAGACAACTTCCCATATCCTTAAGCTTCAATTTAAGACCAAGATGACCTTTCTATCTTAAAAATTGCTCTTTCTGTAGCCAAAAGTCTGCACTATACCTAAAATCGGTGAAAATTGTATATTCAGTCAGTATCAGCTATAGGCCTACTTTTAGTATGAAATTAATGAATGACTGGGTTTGAACTGACTCCACATTATGGAATATTTCTTGCTGTTTCGTACTTGAATAAACTATGTTAAAAGGTTTTGTCCCCGCTACCATTTATATTATAGCAGTGGTTTTCAACCCTTTTCATATCAGGGTCCATTATTTGTTTGGCATTTGAGCCACGGACCTAACCTGACTCCGCCAGATGGGGCAGCAGAGAGTACACTGGGTTCCCCCCTCCTGCTCCCATCTGGGAACTCTCAGGCAGACTTGATGCCCGGCCACAAAACGGCCTGGCCAATCAGCGGCAGCTAGAGGCGGAATCAAGGCACAGCTGCCTTGATCCCGCCTCTAGCTGCCGCTGATTGGCCAGGCCCACGGACCACCATTTGATGAAATTTAGTCTCAGACCCAAAACTTACAATGTTTTGTCGTCGTCTGATTGGATTTTGTCCACAATTCCATAATGTATTTATGTTGGAACTTGGTAGTCTATAGGAGAGATAACAGTCGTTCAAAATAACAATTATTCTACTGTGTAGGCTACTGTTGGTTACATATTTGCCTGCGAGTGTGTACAGGGCAGAATATTGTAATGGATTGTGTGACTGTTTGTATTTAGTTCTGCATAGTGCAGGCCATTCTATAATGTGTATACTGCCGTATACTATTGTTCATTACTCTAATTGTGTAGATTTATTGTAAATTAAGTAATGCAGATGTTTAACAATAATTTAACTCTTGGTCCATTTGGTTTCATTTTACACTCAAGAGTTAAATATCTAATAAGGGTCCATTTGGTTACCAACTCTCCATTTAGCTGGGGACCACCTGGAACCCCCTCAAGGACCACTGGTGGTTCCCGGACCACTGGTTGAAAACCACTGCTTTATAAAATGTTATTCTACAGTCTCATGCTGTGGATATGTGTTCTGCTGGTTTGGTTGTTACTGAATCACTGGAGTCCTTGAAAGACATCCTCAAAGAGGATTGCTGGACTGAGCTTTCTCAGTTATCTGCGGAGGATCAGGATGTGTCACATCAACCTAAAAGAAGGAGCATATTGAGACAGACCTGGCCACTGTGTCTAAACACATGAAGACATACAAGAAAGCATTTCTTGTGTTGCACAAGTTGTATGTGACAGCCCTTGTAATTGGTGTGTCTTCAGCTTCATGTGAGAGTTCCTTCTCCACGCTGGCACGTGTCCTAACCCCCTACCGGTGCGCCATGTTGCACGACAGAAAAAAGAACTTGCGGTCATCTTGGCACATGAGAAATCTATAACAAATACATGGACATGGATGAATTTGTTACCATTTTTGCCAGGTCAAACAGAAGACTCATGTTATAGATAGATAGAGAGATAAAAATAAAAATAAATAAAAAAGATGAAAAAAATTAAAAGATGAAAAAAAGATAAATGTGTCTGTGTCCTATTTATTTGTGCCGGTCCCAAGCCCGGGTAAATGCCAATTAAGAGTAGTGTCAGGAAGGGCAATTGGGTTAGCATACTGTTGGTCAAAGAAGGAGAAGATATATGAACTGATATGATGATAGCATATAGTTTTCTATGCATTTCGGGGGTTTGGGGGGATTTGACACCCCAAAAATGTTTCGCCCGCGTCGTCCCCTAAACAGGCAGGGAACCTTTTCGATGACGTGTCACTGTTGTGCAACTCACGTCTCACATCGCAGTATGTGAGACTGCAGGGTTGTCTGTTCGGAGGTGCTGGTGAACATCACGGGCCCTCCCTAGGGCACAGTTCTGTCACCCTTCCTGCTCACCCTATAAACATCTGACTTCCGCTTCAACTACAAGAACTTTTCAGATGACATTGCAGTGGTCAGCTGCATCCTTCCATCTCAGGTCACAACACTGTTGAGCACGCATGGTTAAGGAGGTTGTGCACTGGAGCAAGGCAAAACGCCTCTGGCTCAATGCTAACGAGACCAAGAGATGGTGGTGGACTATATGACACGACCAATAGGGTACCTCCAACATAAATGCTGAGGTAGTGGAGAATGTAGACAACTACAAGTTTCTAGTTTCCTTGTGCACCTAAACAGGCCGTTGGACTGGTCTGACTACTCTGATGCACTGTGTTCTTCTCGAGAAGGCTCAGATCTTTTAGCGTATGCAACAGGATGCTGCAAATGGCTGGTGAGGAAGGCAACATGTTTGTAATGGTCTAATAACATGAACTAGACACCAAGTTTGCATTTGTAGCTCATCTGGTTCAAATCCGTTTTAGGTGGCAGCCATATTTGATTTGGCTGCCATGGTGACGTCGAAGGTCACAGGCTCTGGCGCACTAGCTTGATCATTAGAGCATGCCTTGGGCTACATCTGGGACAAATGTCAGATGCTGTGACACTTTGTATGTATGAAACATAAGCTTTTGGTTAAATGTACTATGTGTAATTGTGTATGTTTCATTGTGCTAGGTGCCAATCACTTTAGTTGAAGCGTTCTCTTTAACAAATTTGATACATTTCATGATCTAGATTAACATAATAGTAAACTTAGGCACCCATACTTGTTTCAGATGTTAGGTATATGTATTTGACATTTGAGAAAGCTTTTGTGTTGCCAAAATCAATATGACAGATTTTACAAGCAAAAACGGCAGCACAAGATTTTCATTTTACATTTCTGGCTTGTGACAAAATACTGCAGGATATTATGAGTAGAACTTTTAACCCAAAGTCCAGAAGGGTATTATCTATGCAAAAATGCATCAAATGAGTAGTGCCCATGACGCGGGAACGAAATTAATTTTCTAGGCACTTTTTCTGGGGTCCCAACACGGCCTTATATGTGTGTATGTATGAAGTGGCCACACACACACACACACACACACACACACACACACACACACACACACACACACACACACACACACACACACACACACACACACACACACACACGCCAGAGAGGAGTACAATACAGCATTTCTACTCAGATCTACAAGCTCAAGTGTTGCCGTGCACACCACATGACAGTGGTGCTCAACAACTACAGCACAGCACAGTACAGTACAGTACAGTACAGTACAGTACAGTACAGTACAGTACAGTACAGTACAGTACAGTACAGTACAGTACAGTACAGTACAGTACAGCACAGTACAGTACAGTACAGTACAGTACAGTACAGTACAGTTCTATGAAGTACAGTACTGTACTACGAATTACAGTACAGTACAGTACAGTACAGTACAGTACAGCACAGCACAGCACAGCACAGCACAGCACAGTACAGTACAGTTCTATGAAGTACAGTACAGTACTACGAATTACAGTACAGTACAGTACTGTGAAGTACAGTACTACACAGTACAGTACAGTATAGTACAGTACAGTACAGTACAGTATCTATCTATCTATCTATCTATCTATCTATCTATCTATCTATCTATCTATCTATCTATCTATCTATCTATCTATCTATCTATCTATCTATCTATCTATCTATCTATCTATGGGTCTGATTTTTATATAATTGCGGCACTCATTTGCATAAAAATTTCAGATGGGACACTTTGCCAGCTTTTTAACATAGCTCATTCAAGTAGGAAATATTCCATTAATTTATTCCAAATGTATACTGACTGACCGATTTGAGGTAGTGCAGAATTTTGGCTACAGAAAGAGCAATTTTCAAGATAGAAAGGTCATCTTGGGTTTAAATTGAAGCTTAAGGATATGGGAAGTTTTCTATATACAAGTGAGGCAATGATATTCACCATAATGTGCTGGAAAATAACCATCTTCTTGTTGTTATTTGTTAAGCGGACAGTATATATATTTGTGTTTCTGGAGATGATGTAGGTCATATTTAAGAATACAATGGTAGATAGCCCCAAAATCCTATTCTGCTACTTAATACCCCTACGTGTCAGGATACTCCATGCCAAATTTCACACTTCCATGTGTATTTATGTATTTTTAGTGAATTATTATTTGTTTGAATTACAATTTCGCCAGAGACATATACCAAAAAAGGGGTTTTGGGGCCCCTGAAACCAAACGGAGCCGAGTTGGGGGTGGTCCCTTCATTTTGAGATGGCCCAAGGTATATGCTAACAGGAAATAATAGTGAAAAAAAGGTAGCAAAAAATAGTATGAGGGCTGGGCCTAGCTCCCGGACTATTATGTATGTCCTCAACCTCATTGATGCATATACATTTCCCACATTTAAAACTTTACTGAGAAAGCCACACTTCACACTTTCAGCTATCAAACATCTCTCACCTGCCAGTTATACTTTGATCAGTGAAAGTCACGTGGCAAGTACTGGGAGCTGTTGATAGGTGTGGCATTCCACATCAGCAATCCATCTCCCAGAGCACTAGCTAGCAGATTGTAAAGCAGATAGATGCCCTTGCTGCTCAGATGATAATGACAGTAATCCACTCGGTCGGAGAGGCTTACTGTCAGTATCAGCTGAGCTACTTGCGTAAGACTTACCTGCAGTGTACCAGGTTAGATAGATTCTGTAGGGAACTGACAGACAACTAGAACAAGGTTTTTCAGCCCAAGGACCCCTTAACTGACATAGAGATATGAATCAGGGACCCCCACTACATATTATTGTATAGAATTGTGTGAACTTTTTCATAGATTTATTTGTTATTGGATTCATGTTAATGTGTATTGTCAGACATGTAACCACTTAAACCGTCAATACATTTTGTGAGCTTGACTGTATTTAGTCTGCTCTTTCTTCCTTTACAGGATCTCCTCACTGGTCAACAAAAACACCTTGAAGACCTTAACAGGAGCCCCTGTACAAGGTTTCTTTGACTATGCATGTGTGGCGGGGTGGTATTGATTAAGGTAGCCAACTACGCCACCTGGGGAATTGCACCCCAGGAATATTATACTAATACTGAACACCCGGAGCACGTAATGACTCCCCAACACAGATTCAGTAACAATAAAGGCAAGGCAGAAACGTGTGTAACCAATATACAAAACACAATATACATTAACACTATTAATTAATTGGTCAGCAATATATATATATAATTAATTAAAACATGGCATAGCAAGACGACATTTCAGTTATCAATATGACGGTGCAAATATAGCAAGATCCAACAGGGTTAAAGTGCAAGTGACTATAAAGTGCCTAGAGCTAGGGATATCACACCACTACAAGCCAGTACTGGGGGGAGGAGGGGAGCTGGGCAGGCTCACCGGTCCAGGGTGGTGGCAATACACAAACAAAACACAACACAGCAACTCAAAATAAACCACAAAGGAAAAGTAAACTAAGGGAAAAGGGGCATTACCACCACCACTGGACGGCCGTCAGCTGCTCCAGCGTAGCGTATCCCCAGCACCGGACCTATAAGGAGGATAAATATATATATCAGCACTTCACAGTGGGAGGTATTCTACAATGACAGTATTCTCTTCAGCCGGTCGTATCTAAATCACAATGGTATATATATATATAGTATAAGATATAAATATAAGTGCATATATATATATATGATATAATACACAATATACTTATATATACCTATATACGCCCAGACACTGCATGAATACAATATAATAGAGGAATAGAATTAAACGAGAAGGGTTACAATGAACCAGGCCCAGACTCAGGCGAGCAGCAATCCAAACACTGGAACCATTCGTGGCTTGTGTGATTGTTCTCAGACTCGGTGGCTCATGAGAATGGGTGGAATGGTACTATCAGCAAACCAGCAGGTGTGGTGCTGGCCCTGAAACGCAAACGGCCGTATTAAGATACTACTTAACTACTATAGTTCGCTGAGGCAAGAACAGAGAGGCGCACAATGGGACTCACCAGCTGTAATGAGGCCAAGGCGTACTGCCGTTGTGCTTCACCGCAGCGGTAGCCAGGTAGATAAAGAGGAACTGTAAACAACAAAAGCCTGTTTATATCCCTCTGGCATCAACGACACCAAATGAATATATATAGAGAAGGAGAACCACCAATAACGTACCGGGGTGGCGTTGTGCCAGTTCACCACACAGAACTCCAGAAGGAGATGTTCACTGTGTAGCCCCGAGGCTAGAAACAAAACAAGCGGTCACAGTCACGTTCAACTTCTAAGGCAGGCGCTAGAATACACAGCAATGTGGAGAAACGTACCTTCACAGATGTGTCAACTAAGCGCGCTGTTCCCCGACAGAACAGCCGCTTCAGAATGACCACCTCAACTGAAGAGGAATGTCTCCCGATCGTAGAGAGCGTTCCAAACAGAGCGGAGGAGAGACAGACAGCTAATGCACACGGAAGACGTGCCGTCTTATAAATGCCACAAATCAATCCATTAAGCAGTGGGCGGAGGACGGGCCGTGACAGCGTGGGAACGCTCACGCCCATCCTGCCACACATGCACCTCCTGGTACCACAGCACCTCAAAGGCCCTTAAAACCAGGCTCCAGACTTCCCAAAACAAACTGGTCAGGCTCCTACTTGACCTCGCCCCCCGAACCCACCTCACCCCTGCCCACTTCGACAGGCTGGAATGGCTTAGGGTCGACGACAGAGTACAGCATCTTGCAATGGGTCTGGTCCACAAGATTCGATACACCACCAAGATACCCATGTACCTGTCTAGATACTTCCTTAATGTTAACGAAGTCCACACCCACAACACCAGAGGGAGTGCAACGAACCATGTACAACCCAGATTCGGCACAAACAAGGGACTAAATTATTTTCGCTCCTATGCCACCAAAATGTGGAACGCCCTACCAACAGTCATTAAGACATGCGCGAATCCCTTGACTCCTTCAAAACCGCTCTCAAAGGGCACCTACGGACGGCTGCAATTCGAAACTGGCCCCCGTAAAATCTGAATCCTCCCCCATATAGAAGTGTGGACTTCTATATGGAAACAAGTGTAATGCTTAATTGGGTCGTCCACTCACAGTTAACAGCCTTTGTATTGAGTTTGTGCTTGAAATGTACTGTAATTCTGCAAACTGTTAATACATTTTTCAATCAATCAAAAAAAAATCCATCGACACCAAACCTCTTAGCCGAAAGTAGCCGATCTACAAGCCCACAACACCTCGCAAATTTAAACAAAGCTACTGATTTATATCTTTAAACACTATTTACATTTGTGTTATTTTTTTACACTTTCTCATGGCAATACAGCTTCTTTGAATTGAATTGAATTTCAAGTGAACATTCTTATCCAGAGGTGCAAGAATGTCATGAACCATAGTAAACAAATGACAAGGTACATGGTCACATAAGTAGGACAGAAAACAATTTAGTGCTGAAAATAATAAAAATCAATTAAAAGATGCCAGGTTATTAAGTTTCTCTGTGTTAACGAGTTGGGGCTCTGTGGAACAAAATAAACCTTACGTGACCACAGCGATGCTGCTGCTGATGATGCTCATGATGACATTGCTTCTGGTCTTTTTTTTAAATTATTGGAGTACACCTTAGAGAAGGATGAGAAGCTAGCTGCTATTGCTAAGAGCATGAATAAAAATGCTACGTACACATCTATGGGTATTCAAAATGAAATAATTGCAACATAGCCAGCATGGTTCTTGCAGAGATCCAGGAAAAATATTCAAAAGCTGACTCTGCAGGATTCTGTATAAAAAGTGATGGGACAAGGGACTGGACCAATGTAGAAAATCTGTCTATAATTCTAAGATTTGTAAGTAAATCCATACCAGAGGAGCATCTAATTGGATTACTTAACTTGTACCAACTTGATGCTGATACACCAGCACTGAGATATTAAAACACATTTCTGAGGCTGGCTACAGTGCTGACAATATAGTTAGCCAGTGTTATGATGGTGATTTGGTGATGAGTGGAGTACGAGGTGGTGTCCAAGCACTACTTCAAAAGAAGGTGGATAGATATGTGCCATATATTCACTGTTAATGGTTGTGCATGCTATGCAGGGTGAGCCATGTGCCAAAAAGTTTTTTGACCTCTGCAATTCCCTGTATAACTTCTTCCGTCACCACTATGTGTCAGAAAGGTATGATGCGCCTTGTCTCAGACGACTAATTGGAATTCGTTGGACAAGCCATTATGATGTGACAAGGTGCATTGTTGAGAACGAAGAACGTCTTTGCACTATCCTGTCAGAGATTTCAGAGGATGATGAGGCCTCAGTTGATTTGTGCACTGAAGCATCAGGCCTTTTAATTCAAATGAAGAGGCTACATTTCTTTGAGATTGCCACATTTCTAGTGCGGGTGCTTAGTGTCTTAATTCCATTTCCAGCAAATGTTATTCTACAGTCTCATGCTGTGGATATGTGTTCTGCTGGTTTGGTTGTTACTGAATCACTGGAGTCCTTGAAAGACATCCGCAAAGAGGATTGCTGGACTGAGCTTTCTCAGTTATCTGCGGAGGATCAGGATGTGTCACATCAACCTAAAAGAAGGAGCATATTGAGACAGACCTGGCCACTGTGTCTAAACACATGAAGACATACAAGAAAGAATTTCTTGTGTTGCACAAGTTGTATGTGACAGCCCATGTAATTGGTGTGTCTTCAGCTTCATGTGAGAGTTCCTTCTCCACGCTGGCACGTGTCCTAACCCCCTACCGTTGCGCCATGTTGCACGACAGAAAAAAGAGCTTGCGGTCATCTTGGCACATGAGAAATCTATAACAAATACATGGACATGGATGAATTTGTTACCATTTTTGCCAGGACAAACAGAAGACTCATGTTATAGAGATAGATAGAGAGATAAAAATAAAAATAAATAAAAAAGATGAAAAAAAATAAAAAGATGAAAAAAAGATAAATGTGTCTGTGTCCTATTTATTTGTGCCGGTCCCAAGCCCGGGTAAATGCCAATTAAGAGTAGTGTCATGAAGGGCAATTGGGTTAGCATACTGTTGGTCAAAGAAGGAGAAGATATATGAACTGATATGATGATAGCATATAGTTTTCTATGCATTTCGGGGGTTTGGGGGGATTTGACACCCCAAAAATGTTTCGCCCGCGTCGTCCCCCCTATAACATTCTGCCTGCCCACCCTAGTGGGCCTGGCTAAATCCGGCCCTGTTGATAAATGGGACGGAGATTAATGATATCAAAACCGGTCGCATCGCTCCACAGCCTAGGAGCGCTTGTTGCCCAATCCTCGGTGTTGCACAACAGTGACACGTCATCGAAAATGTTCCCTGCCTGTTTAGCGGACGACAACGAAAATCTTAAAACGTTCATAACTCGCAATCTAAATCATCCCGTCTAATTATGAAAAAAGATCCTGTGTTAGACGGCGCTAGTCGCTAGTCGCGATAGATTTATTCTTACCTCCCGTTGTTGTCGATCGACTCTAGAGTGGTGTGGCTATTGTTAGCTGCTACACAGACATTCACAACAACTTCCGGTCCCCCGGTAAAAGTGGTCCGGGCGCTATAAATGATGGGCACATTTTATTAATGGATTAAATAGGTCCGGGCCCTCAGGGTGTTAACAACAATCTTAGCATCTGTCTAAAAAAACATAATTTTGTGATCAATCTAAATAACCAGTCTACGATACAACGATACAGTTAAACTGTAGCCAACATATTGGCATAGAAAGCATAGCATCTATCAAAGTAGGTGACATGCCTGCTCTTTTATATACAACTAAAAGGTTAGTTTGTATATTTCAGAAATTGTTTTTACTTCAGACATTTTGTTGGGCTGCATAATTCAACACATGGACTTTAGATCGTGCATGCGGCATGCCATATGTTATTTTTTATTTGTGCGTCATCAACCCTAACAAAACATATTTTTTTGAGTGGTGCAACCACTCCCTTACGGACTTCCACTCCCTTACGGACTTATGTGTGTGTGGGTGGGTGCCTGCTTGGCTGGCTGGCTGGGTAGGTAGGTATGAGCATGAAAACAGCATGGTTGTTTTTCACCACCTGTGCGCAACCTAACACACACACAAACACATACGCACATATTAACTGTATATATGATGATTTTGGGTGTGCCAGTACAGTACAGTACAGTACAGTACAGTACAGTACAGTACAGTAGAGGGTACAGTAGAGGGACCGGCACACATTAACTCTGTCATTTCTCAACCGTTTCGGACACGGGGTGGCACGTCGGAACCGGCCCGCCCCCCTGGGCGCATTCCTGGGGGTCTGGAACAGGGATGTGGTGTCACGGGGCAGCCCGTGCCCCTAGACAATATCAAGGACCTTGCAAACAGACCACACAGTTACGTCAACTTGATCAATTGACAAACAGCTGGACTGGAAGTAACGGTTTTATATATATTGTACAAATTAGATTTTTTGTAATTAACACAATGGTTGAAAGAGTTTTAAATGTTTATTTGTATTTATTGACACTGAAGTTGCATTGGTATGTTTGTCACCTGTCTCCCCTCTGCAGTGCTGGCACCAAGGGGCCAGTGGCTTTCCAACGTTGAGGCGCTCGGCCCTAGCGGTAAGAGGAGGGACTGCAGGTGGACCCGTGGAAGTATGACGAGGAAACCCCGTGCAGCTGGGCTTTAACGTTGAGCGCGTTTGCACTTCCGCATTTTGGGCACCAAATGTTGGTGCCCAAATCGAAAAAAGGCGGAAGTAGACGGTCCTTCCGGGTGCTTCAAAAACGCCACTGAGCAACTTCCACTGACATGAATAGCGGGGGGCGGGGGGGGCGGAGCTTCGCGCCAGATCAGTCTCTATCCTTTTATATACTCTATGGCTGGGACTCCTCTCTAGATTGGAGGGTGCCAAGTACTGTAGAGGAGGAGGGGTGTTTGTTCCTGTCTGTATTATGTTTGGTCTTTATGTTAGGCCCTGTGAATGAATTAGACCTGTTTGGTCTTTATGTTAGGTCCTGTGAATGAATTGGACCTGTTTGGTCTTTATGTTAGGTCCTGTGAATGAATTGGGCCTGTTTGGTCTTTATGTTAGGCCCTGTGAATGAATTGGGCCTGTTTGGTCTTTATGTTAGGTCCTGTGAATGAATTGGGCCTGTTTGGTCTTTATGTTAGGCCCTGTGAATGAATTGGGCCTGTTTGGTCTTTATGTTAGGCCCTGTGAATGAATTGGACCTGTTTGGTCTTTATGTTAGGTCCTGTGAATGAATTGGGCCTGTTTGGTCTTTATGTTAGGTCCTGTGAATGAATTGGACCTGTCTGGTCTTTATGTTAGGCCCTGTGAATGAATTGGACCTGTCTGGTCTTTATGTTAGGCCCTGTGAATGAATTGGGCCTGTTTGGTCTTTATGTTAGGCCCTGTGAATGAATTGGACCTGTCTGGTCTTTATGTTAGGCCCTGTGAATGAATTGGGCCTGTTTGGTCTTTATGTTAGGCCCTGTGAATGAATTGGGCCTGTTTGGTCTTTATGTTAGGTCCTGTGAATGAATTGGGCCTGTTTGGTCTTTATGTTAGGCCCTGTGAATGAATTGGGCCTGTTTGGTCTTTATGTTAGGCCCTGTGAATGAATTGGACCTGTTTGGTCTTTATGTTAGGCCCTGTGAATGAATTGGACCTGTTTGGTCTTTATGTTAGGCCCTGTGAATGAATTGGACCTGTTTGGTCTTTATGTTAGGCCCTGTGAATGAATTGGGCCTGTTTGGTCTTTATGTTAGGCCCTGTGAATGAATTGGACCTGTCTGGTCTTTATGTTAGGCCCTGTGAATGAATTGGTCTTTATGTTAGGCCCTGTGAATGAATTGGACCTGTTTGGTCTTTATGTTAGGCCCTGTGAATGAATTGGGCCTGTGAAATATGTTTGAGTGTATATTCCTCTAAAGTATAGTAGTGTGGAAGATTACTCGTAGGCCTTAGTTGGCCGTGTGGTTGAGTTAATTGATTGCCACTTGCTGATTAGGGGATGGTTTGCCCCACCTGTATAAAAGCAGTATTGCTGCAGGTGAAGGCAGTTCAGTCTCACTTGAGGCTAGGTAAGAGGCAACAGGGGAGAACTGCAAGCCAGGGAAAAGCCCTTTTCAAGCTTTCAAGCAAGTATTTTTACCAGTATTATTTATTTGTTGTACTGTCGCTGACTTGCACTGCACTTTTCAAGGTGAATAAAAAGCCTAAAATGTACTTGTGGACCTGTCAACTTCCTGGAGCCTCTGGCCAACGCCGGCCAACGCCCAGCATTATCACATGTGGCCATGGAAACAAACCATACCACTGAGCATCATGAAGGTACTGAAAGACCCACCCACCTCAGACATCAATATTATGAAAATTACAAATATATAATCATCCGGGTGAAAATCACCTGTGTTTTGTGTTCTAGGGTTAATAATACAATTTCCTGCTCTGTATATTTCACTCACTGCCAAGGCAACTATTCACTTCATTATCAATTAAGCTAATGGATCAGTCTTTGTTTTTCCATGACGTGCAACATGTGTTACACACATGTGAGTTGGAAGGCTTTAGAGAGACTTTAAATAGCAGGGTGGCATTCTTCACCAAGATAGAGAAACAAAAGGTCAGATAATACAGCTTGACACTTGACACCATTAGTACCCTATAGTGTGGCCCTAGGGGTACTGGATCCCCTGGTGAAGACCTGTGGACGTGAATACAGGAATGTTTTAGGACCCAATTTGCAAAGGAATGCATGGAACAAGCTGTGTGTTTTGGAGAGAGTGAGCATGTTGGTCCCCCAAATCCATTCAGTGTGAAAGCCAGGGAGTCTTGCATCGCCCCACAATGCTGTCATTCATTAACTGGCTCATGACTTTATCCTCTTCACACAATGCATCCAGTCTTGTCCAGTGGCCTTAGATTTTTCCATACCCTGTCCACACAGAACAAATACCACCCCAAAATCTGTAATCTGGTTAATTATTTCCTGTTTTGCAAAACTGGTAAATTCATTCCTGCTTTGGAAATGATGAACTAATTAAAACGTGTCCCAGAAGTACAGTAGGCCGCCGCCTACACAGTAAATAACTCACACATTCAAAATATGTCATCTAACCAGTGCAATATAAGTAAATCATATTGTATTGACATATTGTATTGAGTGGCGGGGAGGACTGATTAGCCCGGGGAGTCTTCTGCGGTGAAATGAGCTCATGGTCTGTATAGCTGGTCTTTTGTGCTGCTTTTTGAGGACTGACATGCCCTTCCATTCTCCCTGGAGGATTGGATGTTTTGCTGGTCTTGAGAGGAGATATGAAATCTTGCAGCGTCTTCAGTGGGATGGTAGACTTGAAGTTTGGCTGGCTTGGGGTGCCGGCAATTTGAGTTGAGTAATGGGAAGGTGCACCGAGGACATGGTGGTCAATGTTCAGAGCACCATTCGATAATGTGGAATGCTCATTCTGGTCAACAGTGATGTCAAATCGCCCAATTAGAGCAGAGATGGAGCCATGGGTATCATTTGCATTGCCCAGGGAAACGGCATCAATTAGTCTGGAAATGGTGCTGTCCTGTAAGGACCTTGGGCTCTTCAGATCAGAGTGATCCATGTTGACGGGGGAGAGAGGTGCCACAAAACCTGGGGCAGGAGAGGAAGATGAGGACATGGAAGGTGCACTGGTGAAAGTTGTGCTGTTCGATGATGTCTCTGGTTTATTTAGACCCCTGTGGGTGTTCTCCGGAGGTACGCTGAAAGGCTGTGTCTGTGTGCCTGTGGAATTGATCTGTGCTGGAATATTTATTAACTCCACCCGTCTGTTTTAGAATTGATTATATTGTTTATTTTTAAAGCCATATCTACTGTATTTGACCTCCCAACCAGAGCCCTGAGATGGGCTCACCTGTCGCTCCTGGTTGCACCTAATTGACCTTATATTATGCAGACCGGCGAGACTGCAGCCATTTTTAGTATACTAGTATGTGGTACGATACAATGGTGCTACAAGGTTGTGTTTTGTGTTGTTGTGGTCTGATATATTCAATTCATTGAGACATTTATATTAAAGACATGCAATAATATACAAGACACCATCAACACTAGCAGCAATAAAACATAGTAAAGTAAACAGTTGGGGGGGGGGGGTAATAACACAAATATGCCTTAAAACATTATACTTGCCCTCTATAACTGAAAATAAAAACACCTTAAATGTGCAGCATATGCAATCCATAGTATTGTCTTATCAGTACCATATGGCCATATGACATAATCAACGTGTGACTGCAGGAGCAGTTCCTATTGAGAGAAAGATTCTCTATTTATGAAAGAAATACAATATTTAAGGTGTTTTTATTGTTTTATTTTAGTTGTAGTGGCTGTATGTCACTTCCTCATGTCCCCAGCCACTCTCGCTGACCCTGCAAGGGAGTGGTTCTCAGTTCCTTTTGTAGCTAAACAGTTCCTCTTGTAGCTAAACAGTTCCTCTTGTGTTGTGCCACAAAAGTTCACAAATGATGCAATTAACTGTCATCCATCATGTGGAAAAACCCACTGAAAAACTCTCCCTGTGCTAGCTGAAACAAACTGATTTAGCAATGCTTTACTCTCTTCCTGGAGTAAATGTCACTTCCCCCTAGATTTTAATGCAGTGTGATTTTAGTTTTACATTTTTGTTATAGTTTTAGAATAATGGGTTGATTACTAAATTTAAAAGTAAAAGATAACTAGAAATTCTGTTCTGTCTTTGTGTTTATTATTTACATTTTGCATGAACATTGTGTGTTTTATTTGCTCCGGCTCTTTGAGCTAACGTCTCGCATTAAAGTGTTGCTGGAGTTTTAACCTCTTTGGGTTTATGAGAAAGACAGGGAATGGATGATACCCTTTATTAAATTACTCAATACAGCAAGAAAGCAAGAAATGATTGTGACAGCAGCAGTTAGAATTTGATTTCAGCAGCTTGGCTGAAATGGTGTGGAACTGTAGATTGATCCGGTTTATGTTGTCAAATGATGATTAATATTAAAAACTGCCAGAATTTGAGAATTATCTTATCTGACAGATGTAACTTCTGTCAGAAAATTGACACTGTTTATTTGCAAGATGTCAATGCAGATGTGTCTGTTTGAGTTGTCTATAATTCTATTACATTTTCCAGTAAAAGACCAAAATAGGCAAACCTAACCCGATATTGGGCTAACCCGGCTCATGGGCTATGTTGGTATAAACCTGATCAAGTATATTGCTCCCTCTGGTAGCACATTTCACATTACGATGGAAAGAGTGTCTTTAAGTCAGCATGATTGAAATCCCCCGCCGCTAGATGATGGGTGTGGATTGACAACTTTTATTCAGACTTAAAATCTGATTAATAAAAAAAAACATTCACACATATTCACGCACGCACGCATGCACGCACGCATGCACCAGCCAGGCTGTCTGTCACTGAGGGAAGAGGACAGAGGGATAGACACTGACAGAGGTGTTTTGCAGAAGAGAGAGGGTAGACTAGACTGTATCGCCATTGTGTTGGTGATATATGGACCCCGAGTCTGAAATAAAGATTGAATAACAAATGTCTTGACAAACCCGAGGCTATATTCATTGGAGATTGACAGTAATGTTAGTATTAGTAAATAACTAAAAAGTCGTTTTGGAAAAAAGCATTTCGATGGAAACTTATCAACCGCAGGATGTGGTTAGAGACGTAATTTCTCATAGATCAGCTTTTGGGTTTTCCTGAAAGTGAAGATGTTATCTTCTGATCTAGAATGAGTGTGTTGGCTTAAAAATAAAGTTAAGATCCTATAGATAAAGGCCAATGCACACCTCATAAGGTTGGTGACTGTTGGTCACAAAAATGTTGCTCTTTACTCCGTCCTGATGAAGGTCTAACGACCGAAACCCGGCCTTGAGTCGGTCTTACCCACAGTTGACCAGAACCGCCACAAAGACTCCACATTTGGGCAGAAAAGGGACGCAGACATAATGAGTGGGGCATCCATTTCCAACTTGCATCGTTCCAAGTAGGCCAGTGACCAACGGGCAGCGCCAGGCGAAGGGAACATTCGCCTACCAAGGGGGGGAAGGGGGAAAAAATGGAAGGGGAGAAGGGGGAAGAAGAAAAAAAGAGGAGAAAGAGAGAAAGAAGAAAAAAACGAATGTGGAAAGGATGAAAAACGCAAAAGGCCTTTGTTGTTGAGCATCTCCCCAGTGATTCATCCAAGTTCTTTATAGTATTTTTTGTTTTTATTATGTATTTACCCAGGGAAGTAGCTGAGCACAGGTGCTCATTTTCAGCAACGCCCTGCACATAGAAACACACAGACAGACACACACACACACACACACACACACACACACACACACACACACACACACACACGCACACACATTAAAACCTGGGAGCTGACCAGTACAACCACAGTCTTATACTGTTGGCCACTAAGCAGCTCTAGGGGGAGCAGTTGGGGGTTCAGTGCCTTGCTCAAGGGCACTTCAGCGGTGTTGGGTGAGTGATGACAATCACTTCCCCACCCAGATTTTTCCTGCCCGTCCGGGGAATTGTGTGTGTGTGTGTGCCTGCCTGCCTGCCTGCCTGCCTGCCTGCCTCCCTCTCTCTCTCTCTCTCTCTCTCTCTCTCTTTTGGGGGGGCTGGGTACCAAAATATTACACCAAATTGCGCACCGCGCGGCCGAGGGGGGCCCTGAAATACAAAGGAACGTGATTAAAATCTCATTTAGGCCTACACCACGCAGGCAGGCAGGCAGGCAGGCAGGCAGGCACGCACACACGCACCTTCCTAATTTTGTATAGCCTACATAATGTGCTGTCATTTTATCATATATCATGCAACACAACAAGCAGAGTTGCCAAAATATTAATATTACATTTTACAGTTTCAAATTGATTGATATTTGATATTTTCGCCTGGCCAACTTGTATAGTTCCTGCATACGCTACTGGCGTGTCACTACAATGTTTTAATAGCATGTTAGTAACAGCACGTCCCTAGCAGGACTTTTACATTCTTGTTGTGTTCATATAGTTTTAACCCATTTTGGGCGGGAACCCATTTTGGTGTTTTAAGCATTATGTTGTACTTTAGCTATTGAAAAATAGAGCTTGTAGGTCTGCTATTTTAGAAAATTCATGAAAATGTGGCCCAAATGTTTGAATATATTCTTTCAGAGTGAACGTTTTTAACTCAAATCTTTGCTTCTGGGGGTCCCTGGAACAACATATTTTCAGATGGGGGTCGGCGGCCAATTACATATATTTTTGGGGGTCCTTGACATTAAAAGCAAAGCTTTTGCACACCTACAGGCGACAGGTGCGTAGGAGAGGATACGGTGCCCGACACTGAAGGAAGGAACAAACACGCGCGCACTGTCTTAAAATGCAGTGAACCAATGTTTCGGCCTATGCGGCCTTCATCAGGCTATCTTTGAGGTATCAGTGAGAACCACTGATATAACATGGGTTTTTCAGAAAACTGTTAGGATTTAGAAGGCATTTGTAGAATCGATCTCAGGTCTAAATGGGTTAAGCAGACTTATGACATGTTTCAAGATGCTCCACTGTTTGTGTTCATACTGTCTCTATAGTAAAGTGTCACTACCTGCACTAACCGTGCAGCCAAACATCCAGATGAACATGAAGAGACCACATGCTGCTCGAGCTGTGAAGATCAGAACACAAGATAAGTCTTCCATTAGACTGGTAGAGCACGCACACGCACACGCACGCACACACACACACACACACACACGCACACGCACACGGACGGAGTGCAAAACATACTCTCTCCCCATGCCTTCGGCCTGGTGGAGACAATTATGCAGATCGATTCCCCGGATCCAATGGGAAACACCAAATAATGCATGCAGGGCAAAATTAGGACGATACCCACTCATAATCGAAATAAAAAAGAGAGCATTTAAAATGTTATAAGTACCTAAAAGAATGTGACCCAGATGCACATAACAAGGCAAGTCATTTTCCCCATCCGCACCATGCACCTAACGTCATTCTGACAGGAAGTCAAGGATCCAGCTAAAGGCTTTGGTTCAGAACGACTCTTATGGAGACAAAAAGAAAATGTGCTTTGTAATTTGTACTTTTGAATACCACTTTTGAAGGACCACTATATTAGTTGGGTCATATCTGATACATGACCACGGAGAACGAAGGTCCGTTTCTCAGTGGAAATTACCTCATCACATTTGGGCAAGTGGTTATAGCCATTTTTAGCCCAAGAGTGTTTTTTTTGGGTTCATTCAATATGAAAGGTTGCAGATGTTAAATGGACATGTAGTGGGAGGTCCTCGATGCACGTCCCACTGGAAGGAGACCCTGGGGCAGACCAAGGACCAGATGGAAGGATTACATCGCTGGGGGCTGGATAGGAGGTCAGCTGGGGGCTGACCTCCTATCCTACCCCCCCTCTACCAGGACCCTCAGGTCAGCAGACAGGGGTCTCTTAGGGGTTCCGCACACCAAAAAGAGGCTCAGGGGCGACCGCGCCTTTGCTTTCGCAGCCCCCACACTGTGGAACAACATTCCCCTCGCCGTTAGGTCTGCGCCCTCCGTTGAGTCTTTTAAATCACAACTTAAAACATTTTTATATTCACAAGCCTTTGCACCACCGACATGATCTTGCACCTTTCCTTTTTTACTTTGTCCTATTTGCCTGTTGTTTTACTATATTGACGTCTTCTGCACTGAATTGTACTGTATTGTATTGCATTTCTTTTTTGTATTGTATTGTATTCCACTATATTCTGCCTTGTGAAGCACTTTGGTACAATGAGAGTTGTTTTTAAATGTGCTATATAAATAAATTTGATTTGATTTGATTTGATTTGACATTGGCCTTGGAACGCCTCGGGATCCCTCAGGAGGAAGTCTGGAACTCTCTGGTGGTGCCCCCGCGACCCGACTACGGATAAGCGGTTGAAGATGGATGGATGGATGTACTTTCAGGGGTTGAGTATTTTGTCCAACAATGAATGTACAGTACAGAGCCCTCCTGTTTGAACTTAAACCACACCCACCCAATATAATGTGGGGCCCCGACACCCACTGAACTATTGCATCCAGACATTCCAAAGAGAGTGCAGCATAGCCTACTGTACATCCATAAACTACGTCCACTATGGCAGAAGAAAGCCAACAGACCCGTAACATGCAAACCTATCTGGGATGGTCCATCTTCAACACTCTGTGCTGCTGTCTGCCACTTGGGATCGCAGCGATAGTCTGCTCCACCATGGTAGGTTATTATTCTATGTATTTACAACATAATATAGGCTATAGAACTAGACTCTTCTACTTCTTATTAATCTGTGGCATTGGAATAATCCTAATTTAAATGATAGTATCTTTTCTGAAGATAATATGATTAACTTTTCCCCACATATATTTAACACACAAACAGAAGTCTTGGTGATTACATAAATTTCTCATGTAAAAAAAAAAAGTCTGAAAACGTAGTCTCCGGATAATTGCCAATCCCACATAACATCACACATTACAGCATTACTTATGTAGTGTCGATCCTTTGGAAAGATCTATTCATGTTGACAAGCCATGACTGATTATGCAGTGGGAAAGTTCACTTTCTACATTAGTTCAGTTCACAGTTTATCATTAATTTTTTTCCCAATACGTTGCTGCGACCTATAACCACAGACTTTATTCCTATTGGGAATAGAGCATCGAAGTCTGACGTCACATATCGGTAGAGGGCGCAAATCCACGGGTTCATGTACTTTTTATTTTAATTTTAATCCCCATAGGGGGATATTAGATCACCTCATATAATAAGTGTTTGAAAAATAAACAAATCATCCAGGCCGCTTCACTCATATGGATATGAAGAATCAACTGACTGAGAGAAAACGCTATTGTTACTGCTACTGAATTGAAATGAAATGAAAGATGAAATTAGTTACATTTTCGCTAGAAACAGACTGTATCATACATAGACACCTCCCTGACAATAACGCTGAGACAGCTTGTTTATTTTTGGACCACAACTTATATGAAACGGTTTTAAGATGAGCCCATGTTATTCTCCATAGAGAAATTACTTCCGTGAACCAGGGGAATCGAGGGGACGAGCGAGTGACGTCAGTACTTCAGCGCTAAACCTTAAAAAGTCACTTTGGGATTAATAAAGTGACATTTTCCATTTTGGAAAAAAGAGCCCCCAAAAATGTAAATGCCACTGAATCAGTAATCCTTTTCCACTTTGCTTCTCTCTGTCTTTATGCCATGTGAAAATTAACTTGAAATGTTATGCTTTTATTATGAAGGCAAAAGTTTCTGAACGTCTCAGCCTGCATTATTTCCGCCTGCTGAAAATAGCTGATCTACAAGGTCACAACGTGTCGCGTCCGCAACGTGTTGTAAGCTTGTAGATCGGCTATTTTCAGAGCGCAACACGTCGAACGACGAAGAATAAATCAGGTTTCACTGTAGGAGTGTTTTGTTGGCCGAGGCGATCATGTGCACACACCAACGGCGTCAACTATGGGAGTGCTTGAGGGCTTGGGCACCCCCTGAAAAATTAATAAGCCAAATAGCACCCACTGAGATATCCCCTCATTTTGTCACGTAATCAAGGGCTGAAGATCCCCTTCCCTGGTTTTTGGAGGTGGGTTGGCTTATTTCTCTCACACAATGTGGCAACACTGAAGTCAAAACAAAAACAAGACACGTAGGCACATTCCACACACCTTTAGGTGCTTGGGCCACTGTCTGGGCGAACAGGTATTCATTCATTCAAATGCTAATAAGGTGCCGACAAGATCACGATGCCCGCCGCCGCGGCCACCCCGGCCGACAAGATCACGATGCCCGCCGCCGACAACGTAGCTGCCGAGGCGGACAGCACTGTCAGCGCCAACACAACGGCTCTTTTAAGAGCTAATAATTCTAAAAAAGAAAGGTGTCGTCCGCAGCAGCCAGCAGTCCGGGGGCGCAAATATCAACCCATCTGGAAAGAGACATTTACCTGGATCACGTACAACTCTACGAAAGACTGTGTGTTGCTGTTTTGATGTCGTATTATATTGTATTATATTGTCGTATTATATTATTGCTGCTGCATTGTCTGAAGGAAGCCAAACAAAAATAAGTTTTACTCTTATGTACGTGTACCTGTACACAAGATGTAACAATAAAGCACAACCTTGAACCTTGAACCTTGAAACAATTTAATGTGTTTGTTGTGAACTGAAAGCGCACTGTGTTCAATAGCAAACTACCCCCCCCCCCCCCCCCCCCCCCCCGGGGAGGCGGGGCTGGGAGGCGGGGCTGGGGAGCACCCCCTGACGTTTTAAGAACCTTACGCCCCTGGCACACACAGTCACACAGCGCCCCTCGATGCAAAATAACAAGCTATTGCTATTGGAAGCTATTTTTCGGTGGCAACAACATGTTTACCTCAGTGTTTTGGGTCAGTACTGTGGCTGTCTGCGTGGATCAGGATCAGCGTGTCTGGTCTGCGAGCGCACAAGCCGCACATCATCATTATCGCGTTGCTACAACGATCGCAATGCGCACACGCCCCAGAGAACGTGCACCACGCAATTGGTGTCAGATTTGGCCTTATTATATTTTGCTTTAGCAGGAGCAGGACAGATTGGTAGTTTGTATTATTTCAAAGACCCCCATAACTCTCAGTTGTCGGGTTATGGACAATAACTGAATCAAATGAATTGCAACATAATTCTTTGAAATTGAAAGTATGTTAATGAGCACATGATATGAAGACATCAGACTGAATGCATGCTTTGTTTTGTTTTTTCCAAGGCACAAACGGCAATTAACAACGGTGATACAGCTGCTGCTAAGGAGGCATCAAACAAGGCCAAGACAATCAACATTGTTGCTCTTGTTTGTGGAATTATTATTCTTATCATCGTCATCGCCATCAAAGCCACCCAGGGATAACTGCTTCTGTTCAACTCAAGAGAGTTTCGGCTCACCAACATTTATAGGAATATCAAGTATTTTGTTACCAATGCGTTCTTGGAACCAGAACAAAATATGTGCTGTGTTTGATGCACACACACACACACACACACACACACACACACACACATCCATGCACGCGTGCACACATGCACAGGCACGCATACAAAGTCAACGTGTAAACACACTCCCGGCACTGGACAGTGTGTTATGATAGAACACACATGTAAACCATGGTCATCTCCAACTTCAGGAGGAATCGACTGGATATATGATTCTTTTCCCAATTTTGTTAAAAAATAAATTAGCGTTGTAGTTGTCAACACTAATATAAATAAATAAATACTATATTCATAAGTACTTCCGCAATAGATATGTCTTTTTTATTTTGTCTTCTCCTTTTTTGAGTGGTGCAACCACTCCAAGGAACAGCTTTGTCCCTATGTCCCAACCCCCCCCCCCCCCCCCACACACACACACACACACACACACAAATTGTTTTCTGTTATATCTGATGATTCAATGCAGTTTAAAATGACATTGACACCGTACTCATTGATCCTTTCTGTTATTTGTCTTAATTGTTGCCTTGTTGGTCCCGGCAATATTGCATGTCAATCTCTCTCTCTCTCTCTCTGTCTCTCTCTTGCACACAGCCTCGACTCATCCAAAAGAGAAGTTCCATTTCGGGTTTCCACCCGAAAGGTGGCCCTATTTCGTCAGTGCCACCTTATCCCTTTTTTATTTTTTTACTATTTTGAAAAACATTTGAAAATGATTCAACTAGCCGATCTACAATGACGTGAGCTTGTAGATCGGCTATTTGAACTATTCAGAATTCTTTTTCAAAATAGTAGCACATTCACCCACTAAATATTGTGTATCACCCAGCAGGGTTTGTGCAGTTAAATATGAAAGTATTTTGACTGAAGATAAAATAATTAGCTTATTTTTGCATTATATCTGTCCTTTTGGTGTCAGTTGATGAACATAAATTATTTTCTTCTGTCATGAACTAAGCCCGTAACACAACCTTTTAGCTTGTGACCCAATGTCTCCCCAGGACCCAAACAATTGAAAATAGCCTATCTACAAGCTCACCACGCATTAAGATACAAAAAGTTGTGAGCTTGTAGATCGGCTATTTTCAAAGGAAATATGTCATATTGAACTGAAATGCTCTCAAAGTAGAATGTCCTGTTATCAATAATGCAAATGCATTAATTAATAAGGTAATGAACCGGGGCCCATATGTGTCTCACAGACAGACACTATAATGTCTGCTACCCCCAAGCTGTGAAAGGAACTCATGTTTGCAAAGGAACATTTGAAACGGCTGTACAATACTAATTAGTTCATGGAGGCTTTTTTTCCCACGTACAAATGTAAGTCATCGACTTCCATAGAAGTCGATGGTCATAGGTCCATAGATTGTGTGTAGAACGTTTCACGCAAATCACTCAAAGTAAGGATTTAAGTGTTTTTCAAACTGTTCAAAATGGTTTTCTACACAGATATGTGTTCCTCATGAATCAATTAAGGGTTAAGGCACATGTGTATCTAAGTTTCATAGCTGTAGGCTAAATGAGGCATGACTTATACCTGTTCAAAGTTCACACTTTCAAACGATTAATTTTCATAAAAATGTGACTACCCATGTATGTAGTTAAGGGGCAATGCAATTGATTGAAAATGAACAATAAGGATGTTACCTTGTGGTTGGTTGGCCCTATTACAGACCCCCCCCCCCCCCCCCCCCCCCGTTTGAACACACCCACCCAGTACAATGTTGTAGAACCCCAGCACGCATTGCATCTAGACATGTCATTACCCTGATCTTATATTAGTGCTTTTCCTGGTTTTATTCTCGTAGCAGTTTTTGTATTTACCTGTACTTTCGTTGAAATGTACCCATTCTAACACACTGAATACAATTTTCAATCAATTCAATCAAAAGCACAATTCTGTCCATCTGAACTTGAGAGACAAAGAGCCACTATGGAAGGAGGCCACCAAAAAAATCACCCCCGTGTGAATTGAGGGGCGCTCTTATCATCGTACATCATCATACATCAACTCATTCCGGCCAATCAGAATTTGCGTCCTCACCTTCGTCTTCAATGTTGTTACGCAATGTTTGTGTTTACACAAACACTCAATTGTCCATTCATTGTCAATGGCATTTAATGTTTGTGTTACGACAAAGTTTGTGTTTACACACACACACACACACACACACACACTAAAAGCTGGACATAGGAGGGACATAGGAGCCCTCAAAAAGAAAAACACAAGGTTATAATAAAGAGATTCTTGTATACTTGGATGGCCTCCAGTGCTCTACTAGGTCCACTCCTTTTCTAAATTCACAGAGAATACATTCATTAATGAGATTGTTTTGCACTTACAACTGGAATAAGAGATGGATATACCAAACTAACTATTCAGAAGTACTTGAAGAAACGTGTCGGATTCATACGCCGCATCAAAGCTTTTATTGGGTAGGCCAATGATGATGCCCTTGATCATGGGGAATTATGGGTACTTCTGATTCCGGTTCGTGGTTTCCTGCCTGATGACTACAAACCACCACAACATGACGTAAGTCCCGACCGGATCATAAACCCGAAAATAGTATGCCCCCCAGGCTATTAACACTTATTTTGCCCAAAACGTCCCCAGATGTCTTTATAATTACACCCATATAGGAGGCCCAGGATGTCTGGAGATGTCTATTTTATGAGGGGCGCCAGCCCCTCCTATATATACAGGTTTAATGTTTGTCCTTAGTTCAATGTTTGTTTTTTAAACGCCATTGATAATGAAGAGAAAATGTACGTCATAATGTGCCTCATTACATCATCTCTTTATTGTTAATGGCGTTTATTGTTTGTGTTTGCACCGTTTGTTTTACCTCACCATTACATCACCTAATCAACATGAGTTAGACTTTAATATATTAGCGCCCCTCACTTCACACGGGTGTGATTTTTAATGGTATAAAAACATTTTTGACAGCTCCCGTTGCTAAGCAATGCCTTGCTTTGAGCTCCCTGACATGTTTTGTGCATGCGTGCTGTAAACGGGGATCTAGTCAGAGACCAGTTATGGAGCCGAGAGTTCGTCCTCTGTAGAAGTGAGGGGTGAAATACAAACTCTTGAAGAAGGAAGTTGATCGTATACGTTATCTTCTAGTTGTCTTCTTCTTTATAGTCTTGAGATGTCGCCTCTGACGTCACTGTGGTGACGTCGGAGTGACATCTCATATCCTTCGTAACACGTGCAGCCATTCACTTTCTTGTTTACGGGCCGACAAATCTTGCTATTATCTCTGAATCGTCGCTCTCCATGGTTATGCTATTATCTCTGAAATGCTTGAAATAAAACCACACCCACCCATGCAGTCAGAATGTTCTAGAACCCCAGCACCCGTTGAAGACATAACATTACAGAGAAACTGCAGGACATACATCATCCATCTGAACTGTGACACTAGGTTTCACTGATTATAATGAATTATGCATGTTAATGTGGTGTGGATGAAAAGTATATTTTAATCAAATGAGTTACAAACGGTTGCAGTGACGTCATGTATGTGTCATGTATGTGTGACGAATTTGTAACTCCTCTTGTGGGAGGGGGGGACGGACGACAATTATAAGAACTCTTCGTCTCTGATTTGTTGCAGCAATAGTGGAGCAAAGAGTGGAGCCTACCCCTTTTGGGGGCAATGTTTGGGGTTTCCCCCTCAGTGCCTCTCTCATACAAAGTCGTCCCCCTCCCCTGTTTGAACTTAAACCACACCCACCCAGTCAGAATGTTCTACAACTCCAGCACCCGTTGAAGACATACCATTACAGAGAAACTGCAGGACATCATACATCATCCATCTGAACTTGAGACAACGAGCCACTATGGAAGGAGGCCGCCAGCCCTGCACATTGGTGCAGACTTATCTGGGATGGTCCATCTTCAGCACGCTCTGCTGCTGTCTGCCACTTGGAGTAGCAGCTGTCATCTTCTCTCGCAGGGTAGGTGATTGTAATAATAATATTAACAATAATAACAATACAGTAAGATACTGTAACACATTTCCCCCTGTACAGTACATATAAGATACTGTAACACTTTTCCCCCTGTACAGTAAGATATTACTGTACAGGGGATACTAGGATACTAAGATTTCCTTTTTCCCCTACTCCAAATCCCTTCACTGAAAACAGCTGATCTACAAGCTCAGAGATTGTAGTTCTGCTATTTTTGCCGAATGATTGCACCAGGATAGTGACACTAGCTTTCATGTGGTTAAATATTAGTTTGAAAGGTAAAAACAATTAACTTTTTTTTTCTTTTCCTGGTGACGACAAAGAAATGAAGTTATAGGCACATTTTCCATGTACAAAAACCTTTACTCCGTAAGGCTTGACATTTTTGAATCCAGTTCATTGCCAATTCCTCATAGACATGAAATCACACATTCGAGCATACTGTAAATTGTTTCGTTGTTGATCATAACCCTGAAATATCAATGCATGCTGTCAAGCCATGACATGATTATAATGAATTATGCATGTTAATGTGGGATGGATGAATAGTTCATCTGAATAAAATTCATTACAATTGGTTGCAATTTGCACAAATATTAGTTGGTTTAAAAACAGGTGGCGAGCGCACATCCAGTCCCTTGCTGGTGCTGGACAAAAGGTTGATGGATACAGAGCAGAAAGAAGTCCACACACAGCCTCAGCTCCACAGTGTTTACTGTGGAGCTGAGGCTGTGCTTTCTTCTCTGTACGAATGTTAATTAGCACAATATTTTAACTCAATGCACTCAATTGTTGTTGTTGTTTTGTTTTTTTAAGGTGCAAAATGCAAATACGATGGGTGAAACAACTAAGGCTCAGGAGGCGTCAAGAAAAGCCAGGATCATCAACATCTCTGCACTTGTTGTCGGAATTATTATTATCATCATCCTTCTGATCAGCACTGTCGCTGGTGTTCTTGGCTTTTGATAGATTTTGTTGTAAAAAATAAATGCTACACAATCACAAGGGTGGTCATATATTTCTATTATTATTATTATTATTATTATTATTAAATACATCAAAAGAAGTAATTCTATTTTGTCTTGGAGATTCCCCATCCATCCTTCCTCTTCGATGTCTCCCTTTTGACTGATAACTGTCCATTCAAACTCTAGACGGGCCCGCTCCAAAGTTATTAGTGTAGCCGCGCCCGGCAGCCGGCGAAAACTAGAGTTCTCAACAGTCCTGGAAATGAAGGCCCGGCCCTACCTGGGCCCTCATCAAACCCTGTACACTCAAGACACTGCCCCCATTGCCACCCTTAGATCTCCATATGGAGCTGACTTGTTCTGACATTCCATATGTTGATCTGACCTCATCAAACCCTGTACACTCAAGACACTGCCCCCGCTGCCACCCTTAGATCTCCATATCTATATATGGCCAGTAGAGAATTAATTCCATCTGACCCCCCATGCCAAAGCGCCAGCGCTCGCCCAGCAGTCTGCCGTCACCCAGAGCCATCTAATAGAAGAGAAACCGAGCACTCGAGCGCTGTTCATGCATCCTGAACTGAGCCAAGCTGGACTTGGAAATACATTGTTTTCAACGAGGGCGGCGCAAACGAGAGCTATTTTAAGCATGTGTGCAACATGACAACTGTTTTAAAGTATTGTACAGTAACAACTAAAGTCTCTTTAATGTTTATGTTGTACTATTACTACAAAACAATTTAGAACAAAGGGATTTAAGATCATTAAAGCCTACTTCCGGTCCAGGACTTGTCCCAGTTGGTTGTCCGCACGCTCAATGCGTAGTCTATGTAGGAGAGCCGCCATTGGACTGGCCCCATGAAGTGAACACAGTTTGCGTAACTCTATATCTAAGGCTCTGCCGTCACCCAGGCGGATACGTGCACGCTTCTCGCCCTCAGGGTGTCTTACTGGTGATCATTAGACTCAATAGTCGCGATTACCGCATTAGGAGCAATAATAACCGCACATATCTCCCAGACTCCCTCCCATAGTCATGACTTCAGGGTTTGAATGAATGTAGAATTATGTGCAGGATGGGACTTAATTGAATTGACTACATGTAGGTCCACTGGCTTCTGGACCTCTCTATGACAAATGCACTGGGCTCAGGCTTAGCACTCCTTGTGGACACATTTCTGTGTAATTTCTGTTCATGTTTTATGCAAGGTTGTGTAAATAATAAGATGACAGACATTCTACAACAGCGGTCCCCAAACCTTTTTGGCCGTGCACCCCTGTTACCTCCTGACCTAGCTGACGCATAATCACGGAATGTCACTGCACTGAGAGACACACAGCTGCTGTATACTCCCGCAGCTGCTCATCTCCTTACAACGGTGTTTACCAGATTTGACCATTTGTGTTAAATAACACCATAAAAGCGCCATTACCCTTTTCAGAGAGCGTTTGCTAGAGGGCGTTTGCTCACCACAAGGGGTGCACCACAGTTTGGGAACCCCTGTTCTACACCATAGTCCTATTCTATGCTCTACTATGCTCTACTATATGCCAGTCTATGACGATTTTTTTTTTTTTTTCACACGAAATAAAAATGACTAAATAAAAACTAAGCTAAAGCTATGACTAAAACAGTAAAGCTAAGACTAAATGTATTGACAATTTCGTCAACAACTAAAAACTAGACTAAAATAAATCAAAATTTGCTGTCAAAATCAACTCTGTGTACTATGCTATATGAAGGCTATTACTGACAGTAACTGATGTCTGCAATGATTTTGCAGCATTTCTCTAGTGTGTTTGTGCGGTTTAATCTGATATTCAGTTTTATAAGTGATTGTCTGTGATTTCAAAGAAAGGGGGAAAAAAACATATTCGAAATAACCATGATATGACTAAAAACTAAATGGCCTCTGTATAGTGCACCGCATTTCGGACTGCAATAAAATTCCCTTGACATCTAGGACTACAATTCCCTTGATGTTGAGTATGGCCTCTGTAGTAGGCCTACTACATTTGGGACTACAATTCCCTTGATGTCTATGTTGTCACTGAGACGTTGGACACAGCTGTCTTGCATTGGCTATCAAGTGATGACACTGCTAGCCTGTTGTCCTTGTATGCCTGCCCTGAAGAATGTCACACGACTCAAAGCTTGCATTTATTTCAAATATCTTTACAGTGTTCTGAGTGTGCGGCTGCTGTTCATTATTCTGTTTCACACGACCAAATTAATGTATTTCCTGAAAATATATTAAAAAACAAACTAATCAGTTAATTTAAAGTGTCACTATGTAACCTTTTTAATGAATACAATTCAATTGTTGTCCAATCTGTATGGTAGAGTACCGGTACTGTATATACATTTTGTCTCCCTGCTTTTCTATTGAGACATTTAGATTGTGTCAAAGGTCATGTTGCACCTAGACACACGATCACAAATTTTGACCTGATGGTTAAGATTTAATTTATCCCCTGAGCAAGCAGGCATGCTCCATTAGCCCAAAGGTAAATATTTCTGGAATCCGGGTTCCAAACTGGGGTAGAAGAGGAAAGTTAAGGAGAATTCCATACTAGAAGGCTTTCTTACCTTAATTTGTAGTTGTTACGTCCCCACCAAAGAGGTCCAGGTGTTATTTTGTGCAAAAGTGCATTATTGGCTATTTCCCCTAGCATAAGCCCTCAATGGGGGTTGTTTTTTTTTGCTAATTTGCTTATTTCCATTGAAATAAGTAGTAAAGTGTGCCGCTTGGGATACTATTTCGATTTTTGAGCGATGGAAATAAGCGAATTAGCACAACACCCCATAGCCCCATTCAATTCAATTGACGGCTTATGGTAGGGGAAATATCCAATAATAACACCTGGACCTCTTTGGTGGGGACGTAACAACTACAAATAAAGGTAAGAAAGCCTTCTAGCATGGAATTCTCCTTTAAGAACTGAACTAAATAGACCTGGGTCTATTTTCTAACATGAACACTGAGGATGTTACTTGATCGGTTGTCCATCGAAAGTTCCACCTTATAGAGCAGGGGTTCTCAATTTGTTTTTTTCAATTGAATGGCTGTAAAATGGAAATTAAGAGTTTACATATTACACACAGTACATGCATAAACTTTCCTTAACCCATTTTGGGCGGGAACCCCTTTTGGTGTTAGCATCATGTCATGCTTTAGCTATCGTGAGACATGGCCAAAACATTTCCGGGGGTCTCCAGCCAAAAAACGTTGAGAACCCAGCTGTTATAGAGGACTCCCTGTTTGAACTTAAACCACACCCACCCAGCAAATAAAACGTTGTAGGACCCCAGCACCCAGCACCTATTGCCTCTGGACATTGCACAATTCCGGCCATCTGAACTTGAGCGACAAAGAGCCACTATGGAAGGAGGCCACCAGCCCCGTACGTTGGTTCAGACCTATATGGGATGGTCCATCTGCAACACTCTCTGCTGCTGTCTGCCACTTGGAATCGCAGCTATAATCTTCTCTCGCAGGGTAGGTGATTATCTTTTTTTTTATCATTTATTTTGAGGGTTTTCTGACATATAGGCACAAGGACAATACTAGACAGACTTACATACAAGACAGTGTACATTGATAATTTGATAACATAATATCAACAGATATGACAATGAAAACAACAAAACAATGATAATAAGGAAAAGAAAAGGGTATTTTCCAAGTGGTAAGAGCTTGTGAGATCTGTGTGTGCAAGTTAGGGTGGGCTGCCCTTAGATGTTAACAGGGTGACAGGGTAAAGATCATGAAGCGGTCAGAATCAACTGCTCTCTTCGATATAGTCCAAAAAAGGGGTCCTCTAAAGAATACATCTGCCTTATTCTGTGTTTCATATTTAAGCCTCTCCAGGGGTAACAGTGACATTATTTGGGCCGCCCACATATGTTCTGTTGGTATGTCATCTGTCTTCCATAAAATTAAAATACATTTCTTTGCCAAAAATCGAAATACCGGTAGATAAAATAATTTCCTGTGAGCAGATTATCAACTATTTATATGTAACATTTTGTTAGTGTAGATCACTTTTTGTGAATCTGTTGCCTGGCATTTTCATATCTCATACACAAAATAAACTTAGTAAAGACATAACATTTGTGTTAAACTGTAGGTTTTATGTGTCTAAAAGCTTTGAAAGGTTAAGTGCTCCAGTTCAATGCTAATCCCTCATAATAACACATGAATCAAAATTAATAGAGCATTGATTATTTAGTGTTGATCCCTTGGAAAGATCTATTCATGTCAACGAGCCATAATTATAATGAATAGTGTGGATATTATAACTGTTTAACTGAATCAAACTCATTACAATGTAATTGTTGCAAACTGAATATGTTTCGACAAGCACATTGTTGGAAGGCATCAAACTCAATACACTTGACTAAATGAAGACTTTTGTTTTTCTGTTTTGTTTTTTAGGTGCAAACTGCAAATTCGATGGGTGACAGAGCTAAGGCCGAGGGGGCGTCAAGAATGGCCAAGATCATCAACATCTCTGCATGTGTTGTTGGAATTACCTTTTTTATCCTTTTCCTCGCCCTCGTGGTGTGGGCTATCGTTGACGACGATTACGATGATTATTGATCGATGGCGATCGATTCCATTTCGTTGCAACGAATAAATGCTGCACAATCAACAATGATAGTGTTTTATTTCAATCCACAATGAGATGAAAGGCATAATGATAATAATAACAATAATAATTGTAATCATTGTTATACTGATCATTTATTTAGTGTGTTTTACTTCCTAGATCCTTTTGTTTGCTTTTACTTGCGCACTTTTCTCAATGTGTCCCGTTTCCATTAACAGCAGGACAACGGTTTCTGTGTCCATTGAAAATGAATTTATAGATGAGATTGTTTTGCACTTCACCAAAACACTTTGAGAAAGTAATGTTTGCAACATGCAATCCCATGCATCTGTTTAGCTAAATATACATTAGTATTGTACTGTACATGCCAAATGGCTGACTGAGTTGTCTCTGATGATGGTGTGCAACCTGCAAACCCTTGTAGGCCTACCAGATGTTCACTCTCAAAGGACTGTATCATGGAACCTTCTCTGTACGTTGCAGTCCCAGTGACACTATGTACATTTTGCTGACAACTTACTGTCTGTAAGAAGTTAAGAACCCCAAAAAAATAAATAAATACAAATATTGCTTAACCATTTAAACCCTATATGGTTGAGAGGCTAGTGTATTATTATTTTTTTGTTATTGTGGGGAAAGCTTTATCAGCTCAAAATATCCGATTGACGTGTCGCGCTGAGCTTGCCAATCTGCTATTTTCTGCTATATAAAGCTTTTTCCCCACAATACAATACGGAAAGCCTTTAAAAAAAGCATAAAAATGCCCCTTTTTAAATTTTTATATACAGTAAGTATTACATTTGTGGGCCCTGATCATCTTGACACATACCCAGGTGGGCCATGAGTTACTTTGAGAACTACTACTGACTAACACCACCCTCAAGGTTCTTCGGTCCACACCATGAGAATATACATGTGTAACCTCATACAGTGTATGTCCAAAACTCTTACGCCAGGGCTCCACCGGACGCGTTGCGTCTCCGTCGCGTCAAAAAACGTACCGGTTCAATTTTAATGCACGCGTCGCGTCTCCGTCAACGCGGGCTGTGTAGCCACCCTTCATTGATTAAAAAGGGAACATTCCCTGACGGTGACGGAGACGCGACGCTGACGCGCCCGGTGGAGCCCGGCCGTTACTCTTCAGGATTCAAATTCAAAAGCATCAAAAGTAGCAGATCAACAAGCTCGAAACTAATAATCCTAATAATCCAACAAGCCCAGGACTCAAGAGTGACTTCTCGCCCCATAGCAACCATGTACTGTACCTACAGTACTATGTGGTGAGAAGTCACTCTTGAGTCCTGGGCTTGTTGGATTATCTGGTCGGATTGCTGTCATCGGATAGCCCCTTCTGTGTTCTGCGCCAGATTATCTGAGGCGATGTTACGTCGTGCTATGACATCACGCTGATCAGATCAGTGGCCTTGTGTTTGAGTGTCCGCCCTGGGACTGGGAGGCTGGGGTTCAATCCCCAGTTGGGTCATACCAAAGACTGCTTGGCACTCAGCATCAAGGGTTGGATTGGGGGTAAATCCCTGCGACATACTAGCGTCATGTCCAGGGGGTGTACTTGTACATCAAGCTGCCTCGCGCTACAGAAACAGGAGATAGGCTCCTGCCCTATGGGCCACATGGCTCGGCAAGGCTACTACTTACTATGACATCACGCTGTCGTCAGTTGCTGTGGCAACAGTGCCGTTTCGTGTCACGTTTAAAGCTTGTGGATCTGGTACTTTAGATGCTTTTGTGTGACACTACAGTACGATAAAGTAGGCCGTTAATTTACAAAAAACAAAACACAAAAGGTCTAAATCTGGAGATAAGAGAGTTCTTCAATGGTTCACTCTGTGAGCTTTGTGTGTGTGACTCCAGAACTCTTCTCCCTCAGAAGTCCCTCCACACTGGAGAACAAGTACGTCTCACTGTGCTTCTTCTGGACGCCCTCCACATCCTGGACGGACACACACACACACACACACACACACACACACACACACACACACACACAGACACACACACACACACACACACACACACACACACACACACACACACACACACACACACACACACACACACACACACACACACACACACACACACACACACACACACACACACACACACACAGAATGCTCAGAACAGCTGTACGGCGATTGAGAAACGGCAAACGTTTCACACGCTCTGGAGTATTATGTAAAAGCCGGCACAGAGGAAGCACTCCCACTCAGCTGGGAGCGGTCCTTCAACTGAACGAACACCTGGCTCCTTCAACTCAGCACTTTCTCCTCTATCAGATCAAGATATCGACCTAAAATGCAAAGGAACATAACATCCAAGGTGTTCTATATAATCTAAACTTTTGCTCCGGTATATTTTCATTTACATGCGTGCGTGTATATATGCATGCATGCATGTGTGTTTGTGTGTTGAACCAACATATTCTCACTCTCAGGTCATTCTATGGAACAGTAGGCAACTAGGCATACAGTACTTGAATGACATGAAGTGACAATTTAAGGACTTTTAAGACTTTTTAAAACATTTAGACCTGTTGTAACCTAAATATGTTGTTATACCTTTCAATCCAGGAGCTACCTGTGTCTCATGTGTTGCTATACATTATTTTTATTTTCTTTACAATAATTTGACGTTTTTCAAAAAACGTTATTAGGTTTTAGAAGGCATTATCAGAATGTCAGTAAAAAAAACCGTTGAAAGAAAAGAAAAAGACCATTAGGCCTACTGCATCAAAAGTAATCAACAAACTACTATAAAAACGGATCAAACATTGGCCAAATTGTCAAATAATATAACAAAGAGGCACATTTGGGGAAACTAGCTAGCAAATCTACAAGCTCACAACACTAATATTTATCTGTGGAACTGAGTGAAACAAAATTGAATGCCTCAACTCCTACATTTCAAGTGCTTATAAGGGGCCCCTGCAGTTGAAAATTGTTTTGAGGGTTGACAAGGTTGAACCACTGTACTGCTATAGAGTAGAGTTTAGGGGAAAAAGCACCTGTTAAGATGTGACGGCACAAGCTTTTTTTTAGTACTGCCTACTGGAAGTGCTATTCTCACTTTAACACGTAGTAGGTTGACGCGACCGGGGAGGAAATAAAATATTAATTTAAAAAAGGTATGCTGTCAATGCTGTCAAAAGTGAACTTTAGCCCGCCGTGCCGTGGCTGAGGGACTACTAACACAACCAGAGGGCAATTGATTAATGGAGAGAGACGGCATACACAGTGTGCACTGTGTCTGTGTGTGAAATCTCAGACAAAGGTTATGTCAAAGTGCGCCGCAGGTTGGAAAAGCAGGGATCCATTTTTTAAAAGCACCCTTCCAGCACTGTATTCAGTGGAATCAGAACTCGCTTTAAAACACTGCTGTCCTTACAGAGCTTTTGTTTGTACTTTTTTGTGTCGGCACGTTGGAAAAAAAGCTTGACTTCGTTTGGAGTATCCTGCCAGAGTAGTTCATTGATAAACCTCCCAATCTTCCCAAGTCATAAATGAATTGCAATGTAAAGTAAATCATCACTTGTGAGTCGTAGCTAATCGCTTAATTAACTAATTAACATAACCGAGGTTATGTTTAACTAACAGCTGAGTTCCTTGTAATGGCCACTATACTAAGTTTTGAAAGTAAAAGCCCAGCTGGCCAATATACAGGCCCAAAACTGGATGACAACATTATTCTCAGTTTCTATTAACAGGACACCAACTTTTGGGTCCATCAATGTCTCTGGGTTAGGAAACCATGGGCAATAAGGTGACTTTCTTTTTAAATCACCTGCCAACAAGGCAGGGCAGTGAGGCCTTCAGGCCTGTGAAGTGCATTGTGAGCAAATACCTGAGCAACACGTGGCCTTGTCTGCGTGTGCTTTATTCTTTACAAAAATACAACACAAGCCGTGATGAGCGGAGCAGGATATGGCTCCCTTCTCACGGTTTTGATGAGCGGAGCAGGTTATCGCTCCCTCCTCACGGTTCTGAGGACAACTGGCTCGGGAGTTGGGAATCACTTACATGCGATTCAGAGCAGCAGAGAGAAGGACATGCCAAAAGAAAATGTGTTATCGTGTCTCCCCCCTTAATGTTAAAGCCCTTACTTCATGGGAAAGGAGAGCCTTGTTGGGTCTGAGAAGTCTGTCTAGCAGAGATGTATCGAGTGAGCCTGATTGTGTGCCGTCTGAGTCCAGTGAAGGTCCACTATGTCCTGGAAGCAGAACGCTGAGTTTGGCCTCCTGCCTAGGGGAGAGCGCAACCAGCCTGGCCTGAAATAACTCTCCCAAGCAAGCCTGCAAAATCTGACATACAAGATCCGTTATCAATGGCTGAATCACCTCACAAAAAAAATGCATTACGCCAACTCAAGATCAGTTAAGGAGGAATGAATGAAATTAAGGCTGCAATCTGGAAATCATTTTAATAAAGAAAATGTTATTTTAGCCAATCTGTACGGTACGGTAGAGTATGTCAGTGGTTCTAAAGTTTCAATTTAATTACTTTAAGATCTTTTTAATAGGCCTAACAATTGTGTAAATTGTGTAAATGGTGTAAATGGTGCATTTATAAAGCGCTTTTATCCAAAGCGCTTTACATAGATTGTGCATCACATTCACCCATTCACACACCGATGATGGCGGAAACCATGCAAGGCACCAACCTGCACATCGGGAGCAATTAGGGGTTCAGAGTCTTGCTCAAGGACACTTCGACAGTATACCCTGGGGGAGGCCGGGATCGAACTGAGGACCTTGCGGTTACCATCCAGCTGCTCTACCGGCCACTCTACCCCTGAGCCACTGCCGCCCCGGTGTTTGCTGCATGTATATACCTTGAAGAACACCCTCTGAAAGGCAGGGTTGGAGTCGGACCTCATGTCCCCCAGAGCGAGATGGGACAAGCAGTGGACGAGGACCAGAGAGAAGCCTCCCACTGACTGGAGCCTCTGACGACGCACAAACAACATCTCCTCCGCCTCCTGCCGATCATGCCAGCCATTAACCCACTTAGACCTGTTGTAACCTACTGTATACGTTGTTATACCTTTGACTCCGGGAGCTACCTGCGTGACTCATAGGTTGTTGCTATAGCCTGCCCTACATGTTGCAACATAATTATTTTTTAAAGTTTTTGAATACGAATTTGAAGGTTTTCAGAATCGGCCTCAGGTCTAAATGGGTAAAGGGGTAGTTCACCACAATTTTTGAGGGCCTATATACAGCTTTTGTCCCCACGCGTCTCAATATTTGCCATTGACAATGAAAGAGCGCCCTCACTTCACACGGGTGTGATTTTTTTATATTATTTTTTTCTATCGAGTAGGCCTACTCACCCCATGGAGACTTGAATTCATGGATATATCTTTTTTTGTCACATTCCTAAGCCAATAATGTGATGACCAGCATGACCATATGGAGACACAAAGGAGACTCTTTGTGTCTCCACTGCTGGTCATCAAATTCATAAGACTGTTGGCATCACCTATTTTGGGCACGTTGTTATTTTCAAAATTATTAAACATTGGAAATACCAGATCTAGAAGCTCACAACTTGCCACTCTGCTAGAGGCTATGGCTAATTGTGGGTCCTTGAGAACCACTGGTTTAAGGCAGTTGGTCGGGACCTCCAGGGTGTTCCAAACATGATTTTTGGGGGGGGATTTTTCATGCGTTTATGAGGTGACAGTACTTCATTAGAGGGGTGGTGTGGTTATGTGCAATGATGTCTTCCCTTTGTATTTGGGGTTTCTTCCTGGAGGCTGAAATCTTGACAGTCAAACGTGCCAATGAAAAAAAACAATGATATAGTGACATCACAATATCATCCCCTCCACTAACCCCTTCCCCTTTATCATACAACAACAGCTGTGAGTGCGGCTTCAGTTCAGCATGGAAACCAGGCATACTTAATGAACTGGTGGGCATGTCCACATAAAAACGACATTTTAACAAATACTGTAAACGTTTTTGAAAAAAATTCTTCCTCCTAATATAATAACAATAACCTACCTCATGATCATGTTTTAGTGTGGGGAAAAAATCACGGAACTCCATCTTTAAACAAGTGAAACTGGGATCCATCCAAAACCACTACATTCATATTTCTGGTGGTTACATTGTTGCTGAATGACGTGAAAATAAGCTATAGTTATCAGCTCATGAATATATACCTGATAAAAGAAGGAGTTTCGGAAGGCGTTGTTCAAGTAGTTGTTGGCCGGGAGGCCACCTGCGATGTGAAGTGATATAGCTGAAGTCTGTAGGGAACAGGAATCAACAATCTCACTGTTCTCACAGGAAATCATATATGATTACAGTGCCTTCGTATTGATTCAAACATGAATCACCTAAACAGATTGTTGTTTTTTTCCCACCTTTTTCAAAAGATTGTTTTTTAAATACCGGTATGCAAAATAATTTCTTAAAAACTTTCAATAAAAAAATACAAAGAGCTGATCTACAAAGCTTACAACATCTCACGATGCGACAAGTTAAAGGTTGTCTTTATTTGTCTCCCTAAGTGAGCATGTAGATTGGCTACATTTTCTAAGTTTGGGTCCCGGGAGACACCAAATTTCGTGCACGCACATGTGTGTGTGAGTGTGGTTTGACAGACCATTTGGAGGGAGTTCAGTGTGTTTATCAGGAAGAGTCCGTGCTGATAGACCAGGAATTCTCTGGGGTTTAAGACCGACGGATCCAGCGGGATCAATTCCCCCTCACACTCCCACTGAGCATCCAGCACATCGATGAAACCCTTCCCCCTGTCTAAACAAAACGCACGCACGCACGCACGCACGCACGCACGCGCACGCACGCGCACACACACACACACACGCACACGCACACGCACACGCACACGCACACGCACACGCACACGCAGGCAGATATAGTATAATACTTGAGCTTGCGACATAGCTATTTTGGACACAGAGGAGTTATAGGGTTTACTTCAAGTGTCCAAAATAGCTATGTCGCATAACGTATACAAAATCTTTTGAAAATAGCAGATCTGCAGTACAAGCTCACAATGCGATCGCGACGCATTGTGAGCTTGTAGATCTGCTATTTTCAAATTGACGAAATGTGTCTGAAGTGGTTAATGTATGTTTTGTGATAATCCAAATCTACAAAGTAACTAGTAACTAAACTTTTCAAATAAATGTAGTGGAGTAGAAGTAAAAGTACTGAACATTTTAAATACTCCAGTAAAGTACCTCAAAATTGTACTTGTAAATGTAGCCTAGTTATTTCCACCACCTAGTAATTAATTTTCAATGAGACCTGCTGGGGGATGTGCGGAGAAGTCGAGGGGGGACCACGCAAGCGTATTTACTTACTTATACGTGAGCGTGCGGTCCCGTGAAATTGTCGCACACGTGTTCGTTTCGTGCACCTGCCCGTGACTAACTAGCCCTGGATTATGTTGCGTTGTCACGCCCCTCATGAGCAGACCTGTCGTTGATCCAGGTGACAACATCTGCATAAATGAATGCCCGTCTGAAAGCATCAAAAAAGCAAAAGCACCAAAAGTTCGACAAGCTCAAAACGCTTTGCGACACATTTTGAGCTTGTAGATCTGCTACGTTTGCTGTTTTAGAATTTGAATCTTGAAAAGTAAGTTTTAGACGAAGGTTTCCACCTGACAGAGAAGATATGAGGGCCCTATACCCGAGACTGCTTACAGTCTTTAGTCTGGTCTCAAGATGACATTTTCATGGTCTCACCTGCAACTTTACTCAGTCTTGACTGCCTCAGACCAGTACATGCTGTACTGCGGGTATACATATCTTTGGTCCGACATCCTAACAGTCCGACACGCATCACGCAATAGTCCGACACCCTACCCCAAACCTAACCCTAATACCACACACGGAAACCACGGGTGAGTGTTAACCGGCCACGTATGTCAGACTATTGGTACTGTATGTACGTCGGACTAACGTATGCCCCCCAGCTACTGCATCTTTTGACAAAAACGATGTGATTATCAACATGAACACTGCATGTCATAATAGGAAAATGTCCGGCGGAAATAGCATACCAACAAGCAATATAATACAATATAGTGACTATTTGATGCATGCAGGCCTACCTCAAAGTATAGGGTGTAAGTGACAAAAGGTCAAACGGAATTATCTCGTCTCGGTCTCATTTTTGGTGGTCTGGAACACATTACATTACAACTGTACACCATTTCCCTAAATTCTTCACAGATATGACAAAGTGGTCTTCAGGTCGTATAAAGCTGGTTAAATGACATTGCTGAATTGAAAGCCTGCAGCTAAATGAACCAGCATATTGTCAATACGCACTCGGAAATGAAAGCCATCTGGACTACTTCATCAGGGATTTTGAAAACAGGAACACAGTCCAAACAAGTGCAGATGGAACCGCAGTCTTTAAGGAATGCCAAGAGCATGCAGGCTCCAAGGGGGGAAAAAGGTTTGCACAATACACTTGACAGTACGTCCCACATACACACACACACACACACGCATGCACGCACACACATACTCTCTCACACACACACACACACACACACACACACACACACACACACACTGTGGCAAACCAGGGGAAACAGCCAGGCCTATTCCCCACAGAAGGAGGCTGGGGGAGGTGATAGAGGGAGTATATTACCCTGTACAGGTATTGCAGCCAATGGGAGCCTGGACATGGACGCACCTGCAGCCAGTAAGGCAATCAACAGAAGCTTTTAAATAGCCGACGCCCAAGCTGCCTGGTGAGTCAGTTTGGAGTGACTAATGGAGGAGTGAGGAAGCAGGAATCACTCTGTTCATGAGGAGGCTGGTATGATGGATATCTCACAAGTGAGTACAAGATTTAACTCAAACCTTTGGACCCACTTGGATGTGCTGTGCGTGTATTGTGGCTCACTAGCCGCAATTTGCAACTCTAGATTTTTTTACAATGGGATGAATCTAGAGTTGCAATACCCTCCATTGACTCCCCACTCATCATTTTGCGTTTGCGATCTGCTGGTCTTAAACGACGTTAAACTCACCAACATTGCAGCTGTAGTCCAAGCTTGAATTTTGCTCTTTCAATCTGCAAAGCTTGTTTTTCATAAAAATCCCCCGTAGACATGTTATGAGCTACTTTCTGTCCAAAATATTCCACAAGTGATATTCCGATCCACCATTTTGTAATTCTGCGACGGGCCGTAAAACAAGACGTGAGGGGGAGAGCTTGTTTAATAGAAGGCCGTGTGTGACGGGGCGTCGCACTGCGTCGGCCTCTTCTTTGGGTGTCTTACCTGCGTGTGTACACCTGGTGCACACACAGTATCGCCATCTACTGTTTGCAAATAGAATAGGCCTACTAATAAAAAAAAGAGAACTAACGGTGGAACTGCCTGTATCAACCATGTGACATAATAATAAGTCATAACACCTGTGGTTGCGCCGATGTCAGACTATAATTGATGTCACGCACCCACCAACACACCCTCTTTCTATTCCTGACATATTTCGGAAGGGACAAGATGTCACATTCACAGTTAATTGATGATATTGTTTTCCCTTTCCCCCTGAAAGAGGAACAAAAAATAGTGCTGTTAGCCCTGTTAGACCAACAGAACGTATTTGCGATGTTATCAACAGGCTTTGGTAAATCAGCTTGTTTTGGTCTCTTTGGAGGACTGATGGACAAGGTAAATGTTGAATACATACTAAGACAGAGTAAAAAACAAACCAATAATGACATTAGCACACACTATACCATGCATCTGTATAATTATTAGAATAGACTTTTTTTGTGACAATTCATTTTATTCATTTTTTACATCTGAGCAACCCATTTAAATCAGCAATTTGGTTTACAGTGTTGGTCATAGATATTTATTTCCTGCATATCTGCAGAACACATGCATGTAGAATAGACATTGTACTCTGCTGAAATACATATTATATTATAACTCAGAAAGAACCAGATAAAAAGCACTATGTGCTTGTAATAAGCCCCCTAAAATCCCTAATGATGGACCAAGTCCATCAATGGGAACAACATGGAGTCACTGCTGGGGCCATCATCAAGGACACAGACAAGGACACTCTCAAGCGTGAGTATCACTTCTGACATACTGACAAAATGAATTAAATAAAAAACATTATTATATCAAAATATATATATGGCCAGGCCTATTCATTTGTTTTTATCCGGGAGCCTTATTTGTTTTTCACATTGGCCTATCTAATTGGCAACACTGTTACCAAAACAGGCAACCAAAAATGGTAGGCTACATTTACAGAATGGAATTCACATCTTTACTGTAATTGTATTTGTGCAAAACTGTGTACACTACAGCACTGTACATTGGATGTTTTCTACCTAAAGGCATCCAAAATGGAGAGTGTCAATTGATATTCACCTCTCCTGAAATGGTTTTGGAAGACCGTTGGATTGATTGGGTGGCATCTATTCAAAAATACATTTGTCTGCTTGTCTTTGATGAAGTCCACTGCCTCACAACATGGTAAGTTGATAACAGCCAATTATTTGGGTATAGTATTGTTCAGTTCAGTCTATAAAGCAAAATGTATACTAATTTATATTTCACATTTCAGGGGTAAATCTTTCCGAGAGGACTATTTAAAAGTCCCCAAACTAAGGAGTGTAGTAAATGCACCAGTCCTTATGTTGACTGCCACTGCCACCGTGGAGATGGTGAAAGAAATATTGGAAAGATTACGTTTAGATCCGCCAGTGACCGTGAAGATTGTTGCCGTTGTTCCAGATCGGTATGTTACATTCCCTTAAGTATCAATAACAGTACTTTAAACAATCTGCCGTTAGGCAATATAACACTGAGAACAATAATAATGACAGAGACTCAGTTCTTTCCATGCTCTCGTCAATGGGCCTTTGTCAAAGAGGCAGACTAAGGTGATACGGGGCAGGTGGTCATTATGGTAAGGTGGATTGTGATGGCTGCAGCGGCAGCAATAACCGCAATACTGCGGTTGTGTAAGGCAGGGGTTCTCAACGTTTTTGGCCGGGGACCCCCGGAAATGCTTTGGCAATGTCTCGGGACATTTTTCACCCTGGGCACTACTCTCCCTCTGTCAATCATAGGGAGAGGCCCGAACTGAGCTCATGCTTCCTTCAATGCATGAGTGAGCAGGCCGCTCGCCAGGCCGCTGCGCCACGTGCCCCTTAGTAGTAGTAGTAGTAGTAGTAGTAGAACGATTATTATTATTATATATTGTTTTTATATAACAACTCTTTTTGAGGTATCACTCAATACCACGATACCATTGGCAAATAGTGATTTCTTACCACAATAACAAAACATCCATACCATCTATGGCGGTGGTACAGCAGTGTCCATTTCTGGCATGGAACTTATGGAAGGTCCTTTTTATGCCATTTCCTGAGTCCCAGATGTAGCGATGGATGTGTGTCAGCCGTCTCCCACTCCTGCCTCTAGATGCCACCAGCCATGGGTTAATAGACAGAGGGTAGCAGCGTGTTTGCCTGCCAGATTGACGATTGTGTGGTGACATTAGTTTCACAAGAAGGTCTTGCACGAACTCTTGCTACTTGTGGGGAAGGCCGCGTAGAGGCTGCCACCTTCTTCCCCAGGGAGATTAGGCACTGTGCCAAGTGTCACTAACCCCCATAAATGGCATAAAGATGTGGCGTGGCAGTGGAGAGGTGGGTGGCATTGTTGGTAGGATGGGGGTGGCAACCCCAGTGGAGAAGAGGGTAGCATTGATGAGTCAAGCTAAAAGGAAAAGGGAAATATATATCATGTATTTATTATTATTCTTTTTTTGTTGGTGACAACTGTCAATACCAATTCCTGTACTTAAATTTTTCAGGCCAAACATCCACTTATCAGTGGAAAAATGCAAATCGAAATCCTTCACACGGGTGGTTGCCTGGCTTCTTGAAACTCTTAGGGAATCAAAAACAAGTGCAGTAAAAAACCATTGTGTACTGCAGGTTAGTGAATTAAGTTAATAATGCATCATTCATGTGCAACTATTCAACAAGTCTATCCTAGTGCTGAAACTTATTTATAACACATTTGAGGCTCCAGATAAATGATGGATTAATACAAATAAATAACCTGTAAGAAAATTCAATATATTGTTCACTTTTTCCTACAGGACAATAAAAGAGATCACAGAGGTATATGGCGACATGATGACAGAGCTCAATGCAGATGCTTGGTGTGAGACCGGATGCACTGTTGACCATGTACCATGGCCAGACTGACATCAATATTGGCAGATTTCACTGGGGCCAACAGCACAATCCGTTGTGTTATAGCAACAGTGGCATTTGGCTTAGGGGTCGAGGTGAATGATGTTCGGCATATAGTGCATTGGGGACCAGCATCAAACATCCTCATTTATTGGCAGGAGGTGGGCAGAGGTGCAAGGGATAGCAAGCCAGGAAAGGCTCTGATGTATGTATATCCCAGTTCACTGTCCAAAAAATACATCGACAGCAGCATGTTCGATTACATCGAAAAAAGGAAAACGTCATGTTTGAGAGTCTATCCTGGACTACTTCTTCCTGGACTCCATGGACAGGGAGACAGTCACTCAAGCATGCAATAGGAAAGGATGCTGTGTGGTCTGTGATGCTCACCATGTGTAAGTGCAATGTCATGGTCTTACCTCTTCTACGCCGCAGAATCATATCCCACTTGTCTATATCGACGCAGAAGTGCTTCATTTATTCCCCCACTTCAATTGGTTCCTCTATTTTGGAACTGTAGGTGAAGTCCTCAAAGCCGTGGTGGCTTCTTCCTGGCTGATGCTCAAAGAGCCCATCACCAGAGAACTCCTCAACAAATGTGGCCACATCCTTCACTACATGCGCCGACATGGCTGAATGTCTGGCGGTGGTGCTGTAGTGCCCTAGTTGGGAAGATGTCATGATCTTTGCCAATTCCTTTCCAAAGGCACCAGACATTTGTGCACATCTGTCTATTTGTTTGGGGGTGTATTGGCCCTTAGATCGTCGGAGCATGTCTTCAAGAAAGAATAAGTTGTTAATTAGAGAGAATGTTTTGCTTTACATTTCTGTGCTGATGTTTTTTATTTAATATTAATAAAATATGTTCCACATACCTTTGAATTCCCCATTCAAGAATTCATTCACAAGGTCCAAGGGAACATTCCCGCCAGGTTTTCCCTGGAGGTTTGCCACCCGGTTCCAAATGAGGTCATTCCTTTGTGCCTCGGGAAGATGGCCTGCTACCCCTGTCAATAGAAATATGGGTAAGTTTCTTGACTAGCATAAAGAGTAGCCTATATTAATGGTCATTTCGGGTATGGGTAACTTGGACAGCACAAACCAGTCAGCATCCTGTGTCCAAATTCGAAATATTTATTGTGTTTTTTGTTCCAGAAATGGACCAGGTCAATCTTCCATCAATCCATGATGGCAGCTCTCCCCCTTGGCACACTGTACCATTTCCCCACCTCCTTGATGATGGCAGATACAATAAATGTATCCGCCGTTATTTGTGCAAATGGTGCTGCAGAACCAGTCCCCCTTCGGCACGCTGGGCAGTCCCACACACGAAAGGTGGAACCAGGACCCTCTGCAGCGTGCGTTACAGCACTGCACCATGGCACCTCCTTTATCTAGTGGGATGACAGACTTCATGTTTACCATGTTGTTATAGTTTAGAGTGTAATTTCAAAACATTTTTCCAATTCCCAATCCAATATGTCATTATTTATACTTTCAAAGCAGAAGCAGTATGGAAAGGTTGAAAGGGAAGCCGCCTTCTTAACGTCATCCACATCGGTGGGCATCCAGCAAAAGTCGACCACCGCCATGGCAAGTCTGTGGACACGTTTGATGTTATCCTCCACTGGCACCAGATCAAGGTCACCTGCAGCTATTGTCTTGGCCAGAAGAGTAACATAGCCTCTTGTTGCGAACTTCATAGCACCAAAATAAAAATAATTATAATAATTATATGCATGTTATGAGTTGGAAAACCATAATTTTATTGAACATAATATTAATCATGTTGCTTGCCAAAAATAAGGTACCTCAATCATGTCCCATGCATGTTGAATGTTGTCCTTGACCTCCTTCTTAAGGCCTCTGTGGCAGAAGAAAGCCTTTAGATGGGCAAGGGTTCCTCTGGCAGCCTCGCTCTCTCCTTTAAACAGGAGGTTCATCGTGTCCTAGCATGAAGACAATGTGTCAGTTGAAGAAATACTTATAGCCTACAGTAGAAACCAAAGCATCAAATATATCATTTCATTTCACAAAGGGGGAAATGTATAGAGGTATGAACATGCAGCTGTAGATACAGTAGATGTGCTATAGAAATACATTCTATACATTATACATGCAAAAAAACATGTTATGTTTTAATATTTTGATGAAACCTGCATGAGATGGATCTCTTTGTGAAACTCCTGTGGAGACTCCACCAATCCTTCCATCCTTTCCAGAGGTCCCCTGGCGTTCACCCTGGCCCTCCGGCAGTGGAACATGCGCTCAATGCTCAGCCCATCCCCGCCACAGAGAACGGGGACAGGAATTCCCATCGATGCATGGGACAAAAGTGGACAGGTGATCCATAATTTGCATGACCCCGGCAGTGGATGTTGGATTTGCGCGGACAACTCCAAGATTAATCTGTGAAATCAAAATACTTGGTAGGAGCAGGAAATTGAAGCTCATTTATAACAAATACAACAACAAAAAGTATACACTAAAGAAAACATGCAGCTTTAAGCTCTTGTACTTTTCATGCTCAATTGAAATAACAAAACTTGTTTTATTGAATAACACAATAATGTAGACATGATAAATTAAACTTACAACAGTGCTCTTCTCTGCTAGGGCTCGACTGTGCTGGTGGGGAATGTGTGTGATCACTCTGTTCTTGATGTTGGTCAGAACGTCCAGGTGATCACACAGAATTCTCTCCACAATTATCACCATTCTCTCTTTAAAAGCAGAGTATGTCTGCAGGAATAAAAATATGAACAATATCAATGTGTGAGTAATCTTTAATTTCATAAACGATCACAAAGGTGTGGTATTATGTACTGTACCTCTGCATTGGGCAAAACTGCCCATGGTGACACATCCTGTGCTCTCTGTCCAGGGCCATTGGGACTTTGACAGTCGACTTTGTTGAGATGAGCAAAACACAATGCCCAGAGGTGAAACTGGTTCCCCTTGCTCTGGTAAAAGTGTTTAGCATGGACACTCATCTGTATGGAACATACAGCATTAAGGCAAAGACAGTACAATGTTTTCAGTTGAATTTTCCACCAACTCATCCTAAGCCATTTTTCCACATGTATAACAACTCTAATGGAGAGAGAGAAAATAATGTCACATGACTTCACACTTGTAAAATCATCAGGCATGTTTTTGTTTGTTCCAATTACCTGAACGTTGTCCCACGTCAATGAATAGGTCATGCAATCCAATCTCCTCCTTTTCCCATCTCTGGGGATAGGGGTATTCTACACAGAAAAGAACATTTGATAGTGAAAATATAAAGGCAGAGATAAGGCTTGTGCTATGTTACTCTTTTAGTACTATAGTGAAAAAAAATAATGTAATTAGAGCAAACTTTAACATCACATATAGTATGGTTGTCAAATAGAAAACTTCACATACCTCAATGGCAAGCTTCCATTTTTGGATCTGCCAGTCAAAGTCACTGCCAATTCTGTCCACATGGCCAGATGCAGCTTTCTTTGACTGACAGATGCCAAGAGCACACAGTGAAGATATGATCTTCTGGGCACAACCATACCGCCACAGTTCTATCCCTACACAGCTCTGAACAAAATTCATTTTGTTCAGCTTTGCTGTGTAGAGGATAGTGGACAGAACCACTCAGATCCTTTTGTTCAGGAACATTTTTGCCTCCTCCTCTGTCTGCACCCTTTAATTACATTAATGAAGGCATTATTTAATATTCAATTCATGATGATTTGATCTAGGCCTACTCAATAGACTTGACCGTCCTGTATGCATTTATAGTGTTACATGTAAAGATGTACCTTCTATGCTGTCTGGGGCCCACAGTCCTGTGTCTTCTGATTAGTTTATGGCTGGGAAACATAGCCTTTAAACATTGAAGAGTGACAGGGGCACGGCTCTCTCCCCAAGACACTGTCTCATCCCATGAGAATGAGGTTATGGTCTCCATTGTGACTGTCTTGGTCAATATACTACCTTGTCTGTCAACAATGGCTTTCTCTGGAAATGTGAAAGATGGGTCAGTGAAATGAGTAAAAAAAAAGAAAAATCAAACCTAAGAACACAAATAGCCATTTTCACCAATTCCATTATGATTTAGTTAATAACAGATCAGTTATGAACAATATTATCATGAAGACATTTTAGGGACCAGTCGAAATTTAGAAAAGGGGGCCCTGGAGGAAAATAGGGGAGGGCCATGTCTTTTTAATTTTAGTCAGAGGGAGGGTGAGCTAATTTTACTTCGAGTCCAAGGGAGGGTGATCCAATTTTGATAATAAAATAGTCCGGGTTTTATATATATATCTAATACTACAGCTTTTCTGAATTAAAGTACAACTTTGGTCAACGATACCCCTCTGTTGCTTTCACTTGGTTCTTCCCAACAGGACCGGTTTTCATTGTTCCCCCTGTCAATCATTGTGCTTGGCCTATCCAAGTGTGTAAGTACACACTACAACTCTCACTATACAACCCCCACTTTAAATATCTTGTATAGCTTGCTGTGTTAGGTGTTAGACTACGAGACCATTGTCCGCGTTGGCCGTGAGTTCAAGCCTCACAGCTGACAGTGATTTTTGCGGTCACTTTATTTTCTCACATATTAAAAACGCTAGCAGATTAAAGTTAGGAATAAATAATACTCAGGTAAATGTGATATTAATTAATAGGGGAGGGTGATTCCTTTTTGTTTAATCACCTGGGGAGGGGACTGGATTTTTATTTTCATTCACAGGGAGGGTGATGGTATTTTATATCAGGACATACATTTCCTCGAGGGGTACCCCTATTTAAATTTCGACCTGTCCCAATATCCAATTTAATAAGCAGCTGCACATACAATGCTGCTTCGCTTCCTAATCTGTGGATAATCAAAGACTGCCCTTGATTGGAAGATACAACCATATTTATATTTTGATATGTTTATACGGTCCACTGCTCCTTTAGCAAGGTCAAATAAATGGTACATTTTTAAAGTTGCAATCCATTCTTTTGATTAATTAAATGAAGGAATCAAACTAGATATCAGGTAGAGAATGCTAATACTACTCTTCAATCAACTGCACATAGTTTCCTCGAACTCTGTTTAGACCTGTATTGCCGCCGATTGACGTTTAAAGCAGTCCCATCGCTTATGAGATTTAAATTTGTTTGAATAATAGCTTATGTAATGTTAGTTAGAAAATATTGAGGCTATATGCAAAGGGATGAATCTTGCAAACCATTGTATGAACTTTTACATATTTCCATAATAGACTAGGCTACAACCAATTGCACTGTATTCAAATATGTTTGATTGCCATTTCACATGAGAACACAACTACCCATGTATAATGACAAAATATACAATACCTCATTCATGATGGTCTCACACACCACCTTAATCATTGCGGTCTTCAGGCACTTGGATACCTGCATCAGTGTCCTGAAAGCCTTATGGTATTTTTGATTCTCCAGATGTTGAATCCCTTCTTTGAGGGATCCAACTCGACGGCCATATCGCCGTTTGCTTGGTGGCGTCTCGAAGCAGGGCAAGGACAGGGCAAGGACCCCGTTTTTGCCTAAGGGCTTCTTTTTTTATTTAAATGACATTTGTCACAAACATAATCATTTCTTAACGCACCTGGGAACATCCGTTTCCCAGATGTTCGGCCAATGTTCAGGACACCAACCCTCCTTTTTAATCCCTTTTTAGCCTTTTCAAAGGGTAATCTGCAATTCCAACACTTGGTTTGCGCTGACATTTTAATACAAAAATAAATAAAATAATAATTGATCCCAAAAAAAGGAACAACAAAAATGGAGGCACTCAAAAGGGCAACAAGGACGAGTACTAGCTACTTGTTGGTCAAACCACAATATATTCTTCTTGCACAAACAAACAGCATGCCAGCATGATAGGAAGAGGAATATGTGTGGATGCATGAAGTCAATTATAGTCTGACATCGGCACAACCACAGGTGTTATGACTTATTATTATGTCACATGGTTGATACAGGCAGTTCCACCGTTAGTTTTCTAACAGTAGATGGCGATATTGTGTGTGCACCAGGTGTACACACGCAGGTAAGACACCCAAAGAAGAGGCCGACGCAGCGCGACGCCCCGTCACGCACGGCCTTCTATTAAACAAGCTCTCCCCCTCACGTCTTGTTTTACGGCCCGTCGCAGAATTACAAAATGGCGGATCGGAATATCACTTGTGGAATATTTTGGACAGAAAGTAGCTCATAACATGTCTACGGGGGATTTTTATGAAAAACAAGCTTTGCAGATTGAAAGAGCAAAATTCAAGCTTGGACTACAGCTGCAATGTTGGTGAGTTTAACGTCGTTTAAGACCAGCAGATCGCAAACGCAAAATGATGAGTGGGGAGTCAATGGAGGGTATTGCAACTCTAGATTCATCCCATTGTAAAAAAATCTAGAGTTGCAAATTGCGGCTAGTGGCTCACCTGGTCTCATTCTCTCTCCCTCCCTCCTAGGCCGACTGAACTCCACAAGGGAGAGCATACAGCACTCTCCCCCACCTGAATACATTAGTCACTAGCTCTCTCTCTGCTCTGCCCACATGACTGTGCCCCTTTTTCCCCTTTCCCTAACTAGTTAATAAAAGACAATTTAAGTTACATGTTGACTCTGACTCTGAGCCTCTTATTTTATTGTGAATCTTGCCTATTCTCCCCTGGGTTGCCACAACACACACACACACGCACAATAATACCCCCTCCCCCGTCCGATATAAAACATAAAGATTTCATATCGGTATAGTTTATTTTATTAATTCTATATTATATTAGATATTTAATTGATATTACAAATAATTTTTATTTCATTAGAATGTGATGTTACCTGTTTTAGGCCTGCATATCGGTATCGATATGATGAATTCTTTTTTGATGAATTCCTGTTCTGTCTATAGAAGTGTCTATTTGTACGTCTCTAAATGTTTTGATGATTTGAACATGGTGGACCCTGTTGGAAACAAGTGTAATGCTTAATTGGGTCGTCCACTCACAGTTAACAGCCTTTGTATTGAGTTTGTGCTTGAAATGTACTGTAATTCTGCAAACTGTTAATAAATTCTTCAATCAATCAATCAATCAATCGCTTTAGTTTGTTGTTTATTAAAGATTAGTCTTCACCATATGACCACATACTGTAAATATGTGAAGAAATGTATTTCCTGTCCTGGTATGAGTATTGAAAGAAAATTAAACATAATGGGGTGTTAAAACAAGGGAATATATTGGTTAAAATATGGTTGATTATTTAACCCCAAAATGTAGTGTATGGAAAAGATGTTTTGTGTAGTTAAACCACGGTCATTCATTTTCTGTTGACAGGGTTTGATCATAGGGGGAGCTGTAGAGGAAAAGCATAATAGTTCCAGGAAGTGAGGTACCAGGAACAAAAGGCAAAAGGATATCAAAAGGATTGTTTGTTGGTGATTTGTCAAAGAGGCTTAAGGCCAATACTAAACCATGATCAGAACTTAACTTGTTAAACCACAGAGTAGTTTGACTGAAGAACTTTGTACAGGAAGAAAGGAAGTTTGGTCGAACATTATTGACGGTTTAAGCTCTGAATCAATTAAGTTTTTGGACAAAGGAACCTGGCTGTGGCCTCCTGACTTGAAGGTTGGGTGAGGAATTTTTCCATTTTTATTTGATGACTTGATTTTTGGTTTGATTACTTTTGGATTACTTTTGGGATACTTGACTCATTGGAACGATTCGAAAGGAACTTTGCATTGCGGGACTGAAAAATCTGAGTTCAATTGAATTGGATTATTATTTGTTGGTTGATCAAGTTTAAGTCTGATAAAAAATATTGCAATTTAACTTAAAAGAAAATGAAAGTTTTGTTTTTCTTTTGGTCTGCAATACAGTTTGGTTGCAGTATAAATAAATACTGTAAGGTACAGGTTCTTTATTTATTTTAGTTCTTTAATATAACTCAGTCATACAATGTTTTATATGGTTCTGATTATTATAACCAATACCATAGTGGAGACAAATTCGTCCTGGGGTCCAGGCAAAAAAACATCAAAATACGAATCATAAAATGCAGAAAACCTTATCAATGTTAGTGAACAAAAACACAAACTTGGAGAACAAAATTGATGTTTAAACCTTACATTTTTGAGGGCTCCTGTGCACAGCTTTGTGTGCTTGTGTGTATGAGGCGCGTTTGTGTTTGTAGCACGGAATGTGATGATTTGATTGGTTGAGCACGGAATGTATGATGTGTGATGAATGATGATATATGATAAGGGTGCCCCTCACTTGACACACTAGTGTTTTTATACTTATTACTCTTACTTGAGTACATTGCCAAGACAAATATTTTACTTTGACTCTGAGTGAATTTCTAGGAAGGCAGTATAGAGTACTTAGTAGCCTACTTTTAGGTTGACTGTTTTCCAACGTCTGGCTTTCAGACATGATGCCATGTGGCAATCTATTATAGCACTTTTAATATTTGTCTCCACCAGGCCGAAGGCATGGGGAGAGAGTATGTTTTGCACTCCGTCCGTGTGTGTGTCCGTCCTTCCGTCCTTCCGTCCGTCTGTGAACAGCTAATCTCCGGCACCGTTAACCCGGTCGATGCCAAACTTTGCACACACACTCCCTGGATGCCAACGATGAACCTCTGCCCCACATTTTCCAGAACGGCCTGTTATAGTGCCACCATGAGGCAGCTTTTCACATTTTGTTTTACCTAAAACTGCACCGATCTGCGTGAAACGTTGCATGCACACTCCCTAGAGGCCAAGGACAAACCTTTTACCTGCATTTTCCTCATCTGCCTTTTATAGCGCCACCAGGAGGCCGACTTTTGTAAAACACATTTTTTGATTTTACTCCTCCAGATTCTGTCCAAAAATCTCTCAAATAGTTACACAGTATCTCTATGGTCATGTGCTCAAGTCGGATCTGTCTGATATTTCATATTCCATCCTAATTGCCTATAATTGGCTTTCACAGTTTGCAAGATTGCCCCGTTTTGAACAATAGCCTCAAATCATGAACGCAGCATGCAATTTACGTGAAATCTTTCACACATTTTCTTACTAGGCTGAGGAATATATCGCACCCTTTTCACATTGGCCTGTTATAGCGCCACCAACAGGTTGATTTTTGCAAAACACATTTTTGGAACAAAATGCCTCAAATCGGTACACATGATCTCTGTAGTCATGTGATCAAGACGAGTGTTGGATTTCTCAGATTGTACACTGATTGGCTAAGATTGCCTTCCAAAGTTTTCAGGAGTGGCCCGTTTTGAACAAAATGCTGCACATGTCCTGCTCATCCAGAATTCTATCCTCAGAGATGCTATGAGTGATCTGGCTCTGCATTTCCTCAACAAAATGAAGGAAAAAAAATCCTCCTAAACATTTTGCCAAACATCACACACACTCCTATCCTCCTGGTGGAGACCTGTGCCCGGAAGGGCACTTTTTCTAGTTGTCTTATTATTCAAGTGAAAAAAAAAGAAGAAAAAAAACGGTCCCCCGAAAATCACCAATGCCCCCCATGACACCATATGGCAGCCACACTGGGCGCCTTACTTCACACGAGTGTAATTTATTGTATTTTTTTTACAGGTTTGTCTGTCCGAAAATACCAAAAACCTAATCTCATTTCCTTTCTGATTATTACTTCTGTGAGTTTATTTTTGAAACCAAATGTATTTCTTGTTAGAGTCAACTATGGCATTATAGTGCTTTATTTAAGTGCATTGGATCTGGGCAGAGGTAAGGTAAAGTGGCTGTAAAAACAAACTGAAAGGTTTCTGTGAGGAATACTGTACACATTCTTTAAAAACAGAATAAGGCTGCATGCCAGTCTTTCATCCACCCTCATCCATGACAGCCATTTACAAAAATAGAATAGAGAAGGGGGCCAATAGCAGAATCTTTGAATCCATACGCCAGTGGTTTGAAACCAGGGGGGAAAACCACAGCCCTACAAAGTAGACACAGAGAATTGGTAGACACTCCGTGCAGGCTTCAAGCACGCTCTGACAAGCACCATCCTCCGGTAGCCAAACATAAATGTACTTGAAGTGCTGTGTGCATGGGTCCTATACATTTACAGAATAAATATAGGCCTACAGACACAATTTTGTTTGGGGTGTCACAGCACCAAATCCTTGTATGAAACTTCATTCCTAACTGTGTAAGTGTTAACACTTACAACCTGAATTGCACATCTAGATTTCTATCTCTCAATTTATTTCAAGGCATACACTTGTCTGGTGCAGTCGTTTACAGACGTTTATCCGACATACCAAAAGTCAGACATGCGCTGCGGGTTAAAATTCACATGTGCTGCGGGTTACAGATCACCCATGCTGCGGGTTACAAATCACCTGTGACTCCCGACATGTGTTGCCCGTTACAAATCACCCGTGGCGTCTGCGTGCGGTATAGGGTTAGGTTCGTGTTTGGGTAGGGTGTCTGACTAGTGACTGTCGGAACAAATGCCTGCACCCCCCTTGTCCTTGTCCATAGTCCCCACAGCTTCCTTCCTGAAATGTATTATTTATTCGATATAAAACTAACATTACGCATATACGTACACCTACGAATACTAGGCTGTGTTGTGACAGGATATAATATAGGCTATGTACTGTATCTATAGGCTGTATAAGTTTGTCTGCTGTAGTGAGTTGTGACAGGGTACAGTGTACGGTATGTGACTCTTGGTCAGCGATCACTTTCTTTCTACCTAACTTACTTCTACTCAAAGCTCATGGTGTCTCTCTCAACCTGCTCCACAGGTACACAAGCCAGGGTGATGACCCCAGACCTCCAAGCTCAGCTTCTTCAAGCCAGGGTGATGACCCCAGACCTCCAAGCTCAGCTTCTTCTCAGCCCTGAGTCCATTCTCATGTGGCATGACATGCTGTGGATGCTGGACACTAGAGCCTGCCCTAAGTCCCTGACCACTGCACTACACCAGAATGCTTTGTGCAGTACTAAACATCCGAGGCTGAGTGAGAAGATGGCAGCCAGGAGAATGAGGCTGGTCTGTGCCATTGATACTGGGAGGCAAGTACTAGCCAGCTAGCCAGATATATGGAGGATGGAGATGACTGGAGAGGAGATGCCACTGGAGGGCTCATCGTGAACTAGAGAGAGAGCCAGAGGTTCCACACTTTGACCCTGGCATCACTTACACAGCTGATGACGTCAAGTAGAAGACTGCTCAAGGTAGGAACTTTTTTATTTTTATTTGTATTTATTTTTTGCTTCTTTGCTGCTGCTGCTTGTGTTGTATATGCCACTGTATGTGGCTCTTAATCACTATCTATGAGTGAATTTGCTATTTCCTTGGGTTTGAGCTAGAGGTTTTGGGCTTCATAACAGCCATCAATTCCTTCCTCTCTCTCTCTCTCTCTCTCTCTCTCTCTCTCTCTCCAACAGTGAATATCAACTGTATAATTGTGACTTGTCATTGATCTTTGATTGGCCTTGTTTTTGTTGCCTTCCTGGTTGATTTATTTTCAACAGTTGTGTAACTGGCCTCATGTATGTATTTCAACAGACATATGTGTTGATATAAGCAGTGTGGCAGCACTGTTGTTCTGTTTACAAACTTAAAACACTCCAACTTGACATTCCAACTGACCCAGTAAGGCATGATGGAAATGCAGCTTATAGTTGAGAGGAGTGAAGTTCAGTTGAATAGAGTTACAAGCTTCGTGTGACTGCATGTGATGATGGCGCCCCACAAAAATACATTACAACAATTAAACAAAGCTGTGACGTGCCCATCTCAGCTTTAACCTGAGATGAAAATAAAAACGTAACTAGTCTAAATCAACTCATTTCAACAAACTATAATGAGTAAAATAATGAGTAAAACAATATTTAAATGCAATGCAGTTGTTCAACTTGGGTTGGAAGTTTTCTCCCCACCAGTTCTGGGTGCCTGCATGACGCAGTGACCTTCCAGCCTCATCCTTCTCTCTCTGACCTTGTCTGACCCGGGGTAGGTCCCCGTGGCGGAAAGCATGGGTTTTTATTTACTGCTGGTATTGCAGGTTGTACCAACCTGGCCATGCACCTTTGACGATTACGTCATATGGCAGCCAAGTCTATGGGATTCTTTATTTTATTTTACTTATTTATTTTTGTAATTCAAATGTTTATTTATTTTTCAAAGTGGTAATGTTTGAGCACTTATGACGTAAATCGTTGGCCAGCCAAATGACTGAGGATATTACAATGTTTGTTTAGAGCACTTTAGAGAACACTTTAGAGCCAGCCAATAGTAAGAGAAATCTATGAAAATCTGGGAACTAAATCATTACCAAGACATTTCTTCACCAATGTGTTTCTAAAGGTGTCTAATAACATGTACTAAAAGTTTGAAATTCAACTCCCGTGGGAAAAAAACACTCCTTGGGAGGAAAACGGCCTCACAAACGTGATGAGGTCAGCACATTTGGTCAAGTGGATATGGCCTAGTTTAGCCCAAGGAGTGTTTTTTGTGCAAAACTAATGCTTGTAATGGATTCAGAATCATGAAAAACCCCTAGTTTCATATGTCACATGCTACTTAAAGAATGATGAAATTTGGACTTTCTTGCCTTATATAGGATGTTAAGGGTATGGTCACATATTATGCTAATAACTCAATTTCCCACGGGAGTTGAATTTCAAACTTTTAGTACATGTTCTTAGACACCTTTAGAAACACATTGGTGAAGAAATTTCTTGGTAACGATTTAGTTTCCAGATTGGTCAAATACCTGATAAAATGCCCTTACTACAAGTCTATGTTATGTTTGTTATGTTTGTTTAGGGCACTAAATGATGACGTAATACGTCATGTGGCCGATATAAATACAGAGCAATCACTACAAAATATCAAAGAAATGCAGGTGATGAATTGCATGATTGTGTGCGTCATGTGTGCATGCGTATAGGTACATGTCACCACGTGTGACTGCTGCTCTTTTGTTCCTTGTAAATGTAACTTAATTTGCATGGAGCCTAGTGTACGTACGTACCAGACTGTTGGCCTCTCAGTAGCCCCGCCTCCCGGGCCCGCCCCTTCAGCTGTAGCTGAATTGCACATCTAGATTTCTATCTCTCAATTTATTTCAAGGCATACACTTGTCTGGTGCAGTCGTTTACAGACGTTTATCCGACATACCAAAAGTCAGACATGCGCTGCGGGTTAAAATTCACATGTGCTGCGGGTTACAGATCACCCATGCTGCGGGTTACAAATCACCTGTGACTCCCGACATGTGTTGCCCGTTACAAATCACCCGTGGCGTCTGCGTGCGGTATAGGGTTAGGTTCGTGTTTGGGTAGGGTGTCTGACTAGTGACTGTCGGAACAAATGCCTGCACCCCCCTTGTCCTTGTCCATAGTCCCCACAGCTTCCTTCCTGAAATGTATTATTTATTCGATATAAAACTAACATTACGCATATACGTACACCTACGAATACTAGGCTGTGTTGTGACAGGATATAATATAGGCTATGTACTGTATCTATAGGCTGTATAAGTTTGTCTGCTGTAGTGAGTTGTGACAGGGTACAGTGTACGGTATGTGACTCTTGGTCAGCGATCACTTTCTTTCTACCTAACTTACTTCTACTCAAAGCTCATGGTGTCTCTCTCAACCTGCTCCACAGGTACACAAGCCAGGGTGATGACCCCAGACCTCCAAGCTCAGCTTCTTCAAGCCAGGGTGATGACCCCAGACCTCCAAGCTCAGCTTCTTCTCAGCCCTGAGTCCATTCTCATGTGGCATGACATGCTGTGGATGCTGGACACTAGAGCCTGCCCTAAGTCCCTGACCACTGCACTACACCAGAATGCTTTGTGCAGTACTAAACATCCGAGGCTGAGTGAGAAGATGGCAGCCAGGAGAATGAGGCTGGTCTGTGCCATTGATACTGGGAGGCAAGTACTAGCCAGCTAGCCAGATATATGGAGGATGGAGATGACTGGAGAGGAGATGCCACTGGAGGGCTCATCGTGAACTAGAGAGAGAGCCAGAGGTTCCACACTTTGACCCTGGCATCACTTACACAGCTGATGACGTCAAGTAGAAGACTGCTCAAGGTAGGAACTTTTTTATTTTTATTTGTATTTATTTTTTGCTTCTTTGCTGCTGCTGCTTGTGTTGTATATGCCACTGTATGTGGCTCTTAATCACTATCTATGAGTGAATTTGCTATTTCCTTGGGTTTGAGCTAGAGGTTTTGGGCTTCATAACAGCCATCAATTCCTTCCTCTCTCTCTCTCTCTCTCTCTCTCTCTCTCTCTCCAACAGTGAATATCAACTGTATAATTGTGACTTGTCATTGATCTTTGATTGGCCTTGTTTTTGTTGCCTTCCTGGTTGATTTATTTTCAACAGTTGTGTAACTGGCCTCATGTATGTATTTCAACAGACATATGTGTTGATATAAGCAGTGTGGCAGCACTGTTGTTCTGTTTACAAACTTAAAACACTCCAACTTGACATTCCAACTGACCCAGTAAGGCATGATGGAAATGCAGCTTATAGTTGAGAGGAGTGAAGTTCAGTTGAATAGAGTTACAAGCTTCGTGTGACTGCATGTGATGATGGCGCCCCACAAAAATACATTACAACAATTAAACAAAGCTGTGACGTGCCCATCTCAGCTTTAACCTGAGATGAAAATAAAAACGTAACTAGTCTAAATCAACTCATTTCAACAAACTATAATGAGTAAAATAATGAGTAAAACAATATTTAAATGCAATGCAGTTGTTCAACTTGGGTTGGAAGTTTTCTCCCCACCAGTTCTGGGTGCCTGCATGACGCAGTGACCTTCCAGCCTCATCCTTCTCTCTCTGACCTTGTCTGACCCGGGGTAGGTCCCCGTGGCGGAAAGCATGGGTTTTTATTTACTGCTGGTATTGCAGGTTGTACCAACCTGGCCATGCACCTTTGACGATTACGTCATATGGCAGCCAAGTCTATGGGATTCTTTATTTTATTTTACTTATTTATTTTTGTAATTCAAATGTTTATTTATTTTTCAAAGTGGTAATGTTTGAGCACTTATGACGTAAATCGTTGGCCAGCCAAATGACTGAGGATATTACAATGTTTGTTTAGAGCACTTTAGAGAACACTTTAGAGCCAGCCAATAGTAAGAGAAATCTATGAAAATCTGGGAACTAAATCATTACCAAGACATTTCTTCACCAATGTGTTTCTAAAGGTGTCTAATAACATGTACTAAAAGTTTGAAATTCAACTCCCGTGGGAAAAAAACACTCCTTGGGAGGAAAACGGCCTCACAAACGTGATGAGGTCAGCACATTTGGTCAAGTGGATATGGCCTAATTTAGCCCAAGGAGTGTTTTTTGTGCAAAACTAATGCTTGTAATGGATTCAGAATCATGAAAAACCCCTAGTTTCATATGTCACATGCTACTTAAAGAATGATGAAATTTGGACTTTCTTGCCTTATATAGGATGTTAAGGGTATGGTCACATATTATGCTAATAACTCAATTTCCCACGGGAGTTGAATTTCAAACTTTTAGTACATGTTCTTAGACACCTTTAGAAACACATTGGTGAAGAAATTTCTTGGTAACGATTTAGTTTCCAGATTGGTCAAATACCTGATAAAATGCCCTTACTACAAGTCTATGTTATGTTTGTTATGTTTGTTTAGGGCACTAAATGATGACGTAATACGTCATGTGGCCGATATAAATACAGAGCAATCACTACAAAATATCAAAGAAATGCAGGTGATGAATTGCATGATTGTGTGCGTCATGTGTGCATGCGTATAGGTACATGTCACCACGTGTGACTGCTGCTCTTTTGTTCCTTGTAAATGTAACTTAATTTGCATGGAGCCTAGTGTACGTACGTACCAGACTGTTGGCCTCTCAGTAGCCCCGCCTCCCGGGCCCGCCCCTTCAGCTGTAGCTCCACCCCCTTCAACAGCTGGAACAAAGGTGACAGCTCCAGCAGTTTGTCCCATTCTTCCTCTGTGGTATAAGCAATGGCAAGGAGAAGACACGCATGCTTGTGACATTGGCACTTGTATGCTGGCTGTATGTATGGCTGCTTGCTTACTGTAAATCGCTCTGGATTAATAGCGTCTGCTAAATGCCTAAATTGTTGTATCATTAAGATTGTTTTATATGACAGGAAGGCTAAATTAAGTGTTATGGAATGGAAGTCATGAAGTGCACTTGTTCTGACTAGAAAAACCACAAAGAGGGGTGATAAAAGTTGTGAAAATAGTTGATCTACAAACTCAAAAGGTTGTGAGTTTATAGGTCTACAAATTAACTAATTGTGTGTATAGTTTCAATGTACAGCTTATTGATATTTTTGGACATTCTACTGTTAGGACTATTATAGGTTATTGGTTTACCAATGATCCTAGATTACTAATTTTACTATCTCTATGCATTTGATTTGATGTACCTCGTGATGACCTTGCTTACTTTACTGTAAATCGCTCTGGATTATTATTGGTATACCTGGTATGGTGGGCACGCGGATGTGTGTGGGCTGGATGCACTCTTTCATGCGACTGTCAGTCTCTATAGGAAGGAACACACAATTAGACAGAGTGACTCACCGTCGTCAAATGTCATTATGAGTTTGATTGTGTGTGTGTGTGTGTGTGCGTGCGTGGTTGTGTGCGTGCATGTGTGATTGTAGACACACCTCCAACACAGCTGTGTTGTGGGGTTATCTTTGACCAAAAGAAACGTTGATTTCTTTTTAATCAATTCAATGCAGGGTCAATCAGTATGTGCAGGAATTTGTGTGTGTCGGCGTCTGTGTGGGTGGGTAGGTACAGCGTGTTTCTGTGCTTGCTGTGCAGTGGCGTGCACAGACATTTAGAGGGGCAGGTGCTCAAGTGGAAAAAAGGGCCCTTTGTGCAGCACGTGGAACCAGCCGGTTGCCTTAATAGTGTGAGATTTATAGATTGTGGGGCCTAAATAATATATTAAAAGCTTTTTATCAAGAATTGATCAATGTTACCATGGTCCACATACTGTACAGTGTAACTGTACAAAAGAAAAAAAAAGGTTTTTTTTTTCTTTCTTTTTTTCAAAAGGGCACATTGCCAAAAGGGCAGGGGGTGCTCTAGCACCCCCTAGTGTCTATCTGTGCACGCCACTGTTGCTGTGAGAGAGACAGAGAGACAGAGAATCTTCCAGAAGTATGTTTTCAAAAACTGCAGGGTGTGCAGTCAGTTCTATACTGTCTCTGTCGGGTTCAAAACTGTTACTTTTCAGGATTAAATTTCAAAAATGGCAAAAGTAGCAGATCTATACTAACTCAAAACGCGTCACTTAATGCCACGTGTCGAGCTTGTGGATCTGCTACCTTTGATGCTTTTAATTAATTTACAAAGCAAAGTTTCTGCCCGACATCGACGATAAGCACAGTAGGGTGGTAGTGGATCAGAGGGTAAAGTGGGACACTTGGGGCTTCACGGTTCGATCCCTGGCTGTTGAAGTGCCCTAGAGCAAGACATTCTGAACCACAGACTGTGCCTAATTAGCAGGTTGGTGCCTTGCATGACTTCCTCTGCTGTTCCTCTGAATGAATAAAGTGCACATTGCAAAGCACTTTATTGTTGGTGGAAGAACTACTCTGATTTTGGACTTGAAGTGCTGCATTAAGAAACTTACTTAGTACAAAAATATTAACATCAAAATAGTTTTTAAAGTAGCAATGCTTATGTTATGTTATAAAGGACTATAATTGTTGATCATTAACCAATTAAGCCCTATTTTATACTTGAAATATCTGAAAATAGTATCTCTACAAACTCAACACAATTACTATTTTTATTCATAATTTGATTAATTATTAATCATCTAAATCTGCAAAGTAACTTGGAACTAAAGCTGTGAAATAAATGTAATCGAGTAAAAACATTTGTTTCTGGGATGTAGTATCAAGAAATTGAAATACTCAAGTAAGGTTAATAATGTGTCTCAAAATTGTACTTAAGTAGTACTTAAAGTTCCAGCACTGATAAATGTACCATTCACCATTCATTCCCTAATTCACAGTAAGTGCTGTCATGGAACAGTTCATCTCTGTTCAGTTCCGGCGAGCAGATGTAGAAAACAGTGCCGATCAACACAAAGATAGAGAACACAGTTGGGCTTGTTTCTCATGTTTAAAAAAGGGGCTGCTGAAGAATGCTGAGAGTTACTAAGACATGCGTTTTTGTTCTCACCCTGGGAGTGTATGCCAGAGGATGTGGTGGTGGTGGTGGTGTCTCTCTGAGAGTTGTGAGTGGGCGGTGAACTCTCCGGAAGAGCGCTGGTGTCCTGGGATGGAGCCTTGACTGTCTCCCGTAAGGACTGGCTGGAGATCCCTGCAGCAACACAAAACCCTTTGTAGCCAGACATGATCAAACTAGTAGAGACGTTATAGCCTACCCTACAGTATTTCAACTGAACTTTGTTATGCTCTGCATGGTCTCCAATGCCTTTCCCTAAGAATTAAGATGTAACAGCATTGCACATGGTTTCCCAGCGGTGCAGCCACTTGCAGGCCTGTCTGAAGCTGTATGGAGCTCCGTGTTTGGGCAGAAACTTCATATTTGGTGGGCATATGGCTGTCACAATTACAAATTTAAGTTGACGATTAATTGCCATAAAACTGCCCTTGAAAATGGGTTTCTTTTTGTGGCTTTCACCTTTATTTTATATTTTTTATGGAGGGACAGACAGTAGGCTGACAGGAAATGGGGAGAGAGATGGGGGGATGACATGCAGTGAAGGCCGTCGGGATCGGGAGTCGAACCCACGGCACACTGCCAGACTGGATTACCAGCCAAGGTGCCTGGACCGCTGAGCCACGGCCCAGGCCAATCATCTTATTTATTAAGCAAAAACATAGTTAAATTGGTGATCTCCAAGCTTACAACATGTTTTAAGACATGCTTGTAGATCTGCTATTTCTGTTGTTTTGGGAAAAAGTTGAACAATATTTTCAACATGGACACAATTACGACGATTATGCAAAATAATTGTGATGATCTGAAATTATTGCGATTAGGCAATTATGTAATAATTGTGACAGGCCTACCGCATATATATATGGGGTTGGGGGACATAAACGAATGTCTAAACTAAGTACTGCACCCGAATATAGCAGATCTAGAAGCTCACAGCTGAGCTTTTATAGAGCTGAGCTTCTGTCAAGTTTTCCCCATGACACATTATACAATATAAACAACCATTTAAAACATGAAAACAAGCATTTAGAAAATAAAAAAAATAAAACAAAACAATACAATATAAGCAGACTTTAGCAGGCAATATAAAGGCACAAACAAAGCAGACTATTGCACTAATGAGGGGGAACAGGGCTACCTCAGCTGACACTAAAGTCCAAGGAGAATAAGTGGGTCTTAATAAGCAAAGATTTAAAAGTTATGATGGACTGTGCAGCTCTGATGTGAAAGGGCAAATTATTCCAGAGCCTGGGGGCAGCCGCCGCGAAGGCTCGATCACCCTTATATCTTAAAGGGATTGTGACAGACTGTAAAAAAAAAAAGTTTTAGATTTTTTTTCTTTTGTTAGGTTTTCTGAGCTCAGTTGCAGCCTGAACTTTTAACATTCAGTAGATGTTCTGTTGTCTGGGGTTTTCTGGCTCAAACAAGTGCTCTGATTTCCATGTGGACTGTGAGGTAACAGTTCACAAATCACATTTTTGGAATTTTCCGCCTCCCCTTTATGTCCCAGGGTGCCATTGGTGCATTTGTACGACTTTTTTATTTTATTATTATTATTTTTTTTTAATCCATATTTTGAAAATTGCTCTAATCTGGTGTGCAGGTGATGACATGCACATGACATGCACAATATAATTACATTTTATTTCTTTTATTTATAATGGGCTTCGGTGGCAACGAGGGCCAAAACTGGTGTCCACCAGGTGGCACTGAATGTTAAAGGGGAATTACAAAAGTAAGTTGATAATTATGTATATATATGACCAAAACAATAAATATAAATAAATAAAGATATAGGGGAGCTGGGGCTGCAGCTGGAGATGAAGCTGGGGCTGGAGGGGTCTAACGCTAGAACTCCTATTCAATCGCGCAATTGTTTTTGTTTTTTTGTTTACATCTGTTCTAGATGATGTGACAGCAACACTCCATGCATTGTTGACACTGCACTCTTCCTGGTCTACGTGAGCTGACGTTAGACCCCTCCAGGAGCAGCTCCAGCCCCAGCCCCAGCTCCCCTATATCTTTATTTATTTTTGAATATTTGTTTTTTGTCAATATACATAATTATCAACTTACTTTTGTAAAAAAAAGGTTTAGGGAGAAATTCCCCTTTAATGTTACTTTTCATGAGCTTCTTTTAAAATAGTACGCAATTAAATAAATCTGAAAACACTGTCTGCCCCATGCACAGCCAGGACTCAGGAGAACACTTTATTACACAGTATTATGTCTCCTCATAGGGAACAAATCTACCACTGTGACCCGTGAGCTCCGCCTTATTGGCCCTCATGAATACCAAATGTGGGTGCTGGAGTGCTTGTAAAAAAGACTCAAATTCCTACTACTCACCCCTGTGATTATTGAGCAATCTGCACAAAACTTGGTACTATAGGGCTGTAGAAATCTGATTGAAATGTGAGTCACGATGTCTTTCCCGATAAATAATTGAGATCAGTATTCCCTTCCACATTTTAGATTTCAATAAAAAAATATATAATTTGCACTCTTAGCTGCAAGTCCCATCTGATATGCTTGCTGTCTAGACAGGGATTTGAACAAGACAATATAAGTGGGAGGTGGAAAACATCCCCCTCACCTGAGCTATCACTACTTGTCTCACCAAGGCGGAGTTATTATTATTTTTTTCCAATGTTTTATGGAGTGCAAACCTGAATATGCAAATGCAGCCACAGGGCATCACCTTACCGTCTCTGTCAGGCGGAAACCTTATGTGTCCAAAACAGATACTTTTCAGGATTCAAATTCAAGAACAGCAATAGTAGGTCTACAAGCTCAAAAACACGTTGTTCATTGCGATGCTTTGTGCCGCGTTTCGAGCTTGTAGATCTGTTACTTTTGATGCTCTTGTATGACATTGTATGATCAAGTAGGACATTAATTAAAAAAAAGATTAAAAGATTTTAAAACTACTTTGAAACTACTTCATTATACAAGAAGTGTCACACAAAATTAGTGAAAATGATTTACGCGACGTGTCGCGCTATGACATGTGAGCTTGTAGGTCATTTTTTATGGTAAGTGATTTTCTTTGGTTAAAATAAGTGTTAAAAAGTTCTCTATTGTGATAGTAGTCATTGCTATAGTGTTTGTTGTTCAGTAACAGGAGTCTTCCATGTCTCTCCAGCTTTTTATTAAACATAAAATGCATTTTCAGGTCGGGAATCGGCTATACGTACTTTGTTACACAGTGAAACTTATTTCAAGACATCCAGCGGTGACGCAACTCAGCAGAAAGTAGTTATTTCTGAGCCCAAAGTAGCCTATTAAATGCAATTTCTTAAACCGGGAAAGCAAAAAAAATGCTGATATAATTATTGCAAGGGGGCAGAGTGGAGCATTGGAATTATGTGCTGTATATTTCAGCACAGTTGAGTTAACAGGATTAATTAATCTACATGAAAACATTATAATCTACCATGGCAAAGGCTGTCTTGACATGGTCACGTACTGTCTGCCTTGATCTGCCTCTCCCATCCTACCTCTCCTACCCTCTGCCAACCCCCTCTCTCCCCATTGCCTGATTAGTTGGAGTCAGTTGACTCACCTGAGAGGTCCACCTGAGTCTCATCCACATGTTCACTGGACGGTATTCCCACCCCCTTCCTCAAAGAGGTGCTAGAGTGTGTACTTGGAGAAATCCTGCAAATTGTAAACAGCTCCTTACAATCAGGCATCTTTCCTGACTCACTGAAGACGGCTGTAGTTAAGCCACTACTTAAGAAAAATAACCTTGATCCCTCTGTGTTGGGAAATTATAGACCAATTTCCAATCTCCCTTTTCTGGGCAAGGTAATAGAAAAAATCATCTTTCTCCAACTAGACATTTTTCTGCAGAACAATAATATACATAATACATTTCAATCCGGTTTCAGAAAAGGGCACAGCACTGAAACAGCACTTGTAAAAGTAATCAATGATCTCAGGGTATCCGCCGACAAACATGTGTCCGTTCTACTACTCCTGGACTTAACGGCCGCTTTCGATACAATTGATCACTCAATTTTAATACAACGTCTCGAGCACTTGATAGGCCTCTCAGGCACGGCCTTATCCTGGTTCTCCTCATACTTATCAGGAAGAAGCTATTTTGTCAGCCTAGCCGACTTTGTATCGGACACGCACAATATTGATTCCGGTATTCCACAGGGCTCAATCCTTGGTCCTCTATTGTTCTCCCTCTATATATTGCCGCTGGGAGAACTCATTAGCGCCCTCGGAGTGAATTACCACTTCTATGCGGACGATACGCAGCTGTATCTTTCCGTAGCCCCTGATGACCCCTCTGCCCTTGACCCACTGCTATCCTGTCTGTCCAACATTAAATGCTGGATGAGTGAGAACTTTCTCCAACTGAACGAGGATAAGACAGAAGTTCTTATAATTGGCTCTAATGAGCAAAAAGAATTGATAAAAAATAAACTCGGTAACCTAAATGTAGGAAGTAAGTCGACAGTAAAGAACCTAGGGGTTATTATTGATTCAGATCTGAATTTTAATGCGCACATTAATCAAGCTACCAAGACAGCTTTCTTTCATCTTCGAAACATCGCACGTATAAGAGCATATTTATCTTTAGATGATGCTAAAACATTGGTCCATGCTTTTGTTTTTTCGCGTCTCGATTACTGTAATTCCCTCCTCGGGCCTGCCAAAGAAGTCAACAGACAGAATCCAACTTGTTCAAAATGCGGCTGCTAGGGTTTTAACCAAAACTAAGATGAGAGATCATATTACTCCAGTTTTACACTCACTACATTGGCTCCCGGTGGTTTTTAGGATTGATTTTAAAATTATTTTACTTGTTTATAAATCCCTAAACGGTCTTGCACCCTCATACCTCCGCGAATGCCTACCCAGATACGTTCCTAACCGCCCCCTCAGGTCCTCCACTGCTGGCCTGCTTGAAGTGCCTGAAAGAATGTCTACAAAAAAGTATGGTGAGGCAGCCTTCTGCTTCTATGGGCCTACAGCCTGGAATCGACTTCCATTTCAACTTAGACACGCACCCTCTGTATAAAGCTCAACTGAAGACTCACCTTTTTACTCTTGCTTTTAATTGAGTTTTAGTTTTAGTTTTAGTTGAGTTCTCTATTCTGACCTTTTGCGGTGTGCTTTGTTTCTCGTCCATCTATGTTTTTATGCTTTTTTTTGTTGTTTGCTCTTTACCATTGTTTTATCCGTCTAACTGCTTGCCTGTGTTTTATTGCTATTTTTATGTACTGCCCTGTGAAGCACTTTGAGTTGCATTTATGTATGAAAGGTGCTATACAAATAAAGTTTATTATTATTAACGAGTGCTAGTGAGACTATAATGTTTTAAAACTTTTTAAACTCAAGCCTAACCCATAACTCTGAGAATTACAGGGGGTCAATATGAAGCCCCTCAAGGCAACCTGAATCCCACTCTGAGAACTGCGCTAGGACATGTCACAGTTATAAAACATATCTGTGTTTCTTCATTTGGTGGTTTACAGTTTGGTGTTCTCAAGTTTGTCAGAAGTTTTAGGTATTTTTTTAGTGTAAGAGTGTGTCTTTGTTCTTGTATTTTGTGCTTCTAGTTTACGAATGTTGAGTAGGCTATTGTTTGTGTTTGTTAGGCAAAGTCTTCGTCAATTGTCCATTGTTGAGTTCTGCGTGTTGGGTCCTTACTTTCAGTTTGAGTCGTGACACTCCTCAATCTTCCAGTACAGACCATTGATCTACGTTAATTCATTACCACAGGGCCGGATCTACCATATGGGCACTTTGGGCACGTGCCCAGGGGCCCTTGGGCACCAGGGGCCCCTCAAAAAATAAAAAAAATAAAATCCCTGCTAATCCGAATGAAATAAATGGTGTCTAAAAAGATTAGTGTTTTATTGTTGGTGAGAAGGACAGCTGAAAAGTGCAATTGTGTGTAAAGCAGCAACAATGCACTAGATTGGCTGTCACTCTGGGGGGGTAGGCGACCGGAAATAGGCCAATATAACGGCATAAAACTGCCCCAAAACGGCTCCAAAACAGCACAAATGTTGCTCGCGTGTGAAGGGGGGCCCTTCGGGCTTCAGTGCCTAGGGGCCCTTAGAGGTGTTAATCCGGCCCTGCATTACCACATAAAGAGTGGGAACGAGGCTAGATTACCACCATCACACCAACATGCCTTACTTAGGGGGTGCATATGTTTGGTCCGATGTACTAACAGTCCGACAGGCATTAGTCCGACACCCTACCCAAAACCAAACCCTCAATCTAACAGGAAGCCAAGGTTTAGTTTTAACCTGCCACGGGTTAGTTTTAACCTGCCACACATGTCAGGAGCCACGGGTTAGTTTTAACCTGCCAAGGGTTAGTTTTAACCTGCAATGCAGGTCGGGAGCCACGGGTGAGTTTTAACCCGGCCACGGGATAATTGTAACCGACCGCGCATGTCGGGAGCCACGGTGTTGTTGGACTAATGCCTGTTTGACTGTTTAGTATATGTCTAACCAATGTATGCACCCCGACCTCAGGCTGTGTCCCATCTGTTTGTATCCTAGTTACTTGGTAGATAAATCTCAAATGAAATTGAGCTCGTTCGATAACCGGTGGAGTCTCAATTGAGACTCTTTGAGTATCCGCTGGTTATTGGCTTAGGAATGCGACAAAAACAAAACTATCTCCATCCATGAATTCAAGGCTCCATGTAATGGGGTGATGAGTGATCGATAGGAAAAGGGTATTTTTGGGAGTGAACGATGCCGTTAAAGGGTTGTACCTTTTACCACAGGAATGGATGCTGTCCACACTCTGGAGCATGTCTCTAAGCCATATATCTGTTTGGTTGACAAACCTGCAAGGGAACACATTGCAGAGATTAACCCCAACCATAGTAACAACAAAAATTACCAGCTCAGTGGCCTTGTGTTTACAGTGTCCGCCCTGAGACTGGGAGGTCGGGGTTCGATCCCCGGCCGGGTCATACCAAAGACTCTTAAAAATGGGACCCAGACACCCAGTGCCTCCCTGCTTGACACTTACCCCCAATCCAGGGTAGGATTGGGGGTAAATCCCTGCGACATACTAGCGTCATGTCCAGGGGGTGTACTTGTACATCAAGCTGCCTCACGCTACAGAAACAGGAGATAGACTCCTGCCCTATGGGCCTCATGGCTCGGCAAGGCTACTTTATAGTAACAATTGTGAGTAAAACATATCGTTGCTGTCGGGCAGAAAGCGCCTAACTTTTTAGTTTTTTGTAAATTAATGCCCTATTTGAGACCAAATACATATGAATTGTGGGCGTCTTTGACACATGAAAAAGGATGAGAACCACTTGCAGTTGAAGCTCAATTTACACTGTCGCTTGCTTTAATTAAATAACTGATCTTGTCACTAAGCAACACCGCCAACGGAGTACGAGCAGTTGTCGGGCAGAAACCTCTTATCTCCATATCTTACCTGATATGATCTTAAATGCTTAAACACCAGCGGCATAGCTAAATCTTTTTTGCATTTTTTTTATAAATAAACAAATGCATATTGTAAAACAAAACAAAAGCTCAGTGTGGCGTCGTGCGCGTGCATGCAGGCCCATATAAAAGCTCGATTTCGTGGTTTGAGCTTGGAGATCTGCTACTTGAATTTGAATCCTGAATTTGAATCCAATAGTAAAATGCATGACACAGCATCCCGATAGCGACAGTTTTTAGAATTGTTGCTCAGTATAGCTTAAAGTGTCTCAGGTGCAAAATGCACAACTGAGTGCTTGTATTATAGTATGCAGACCAACCATCAGTGTTAAGTGGTGCAGTGGTACCAGACAGATGCTGGTGGCAGGTACTGGGACTCACTCAGGCTGGCTGGGTGTCTGTCCTCCAGCAGCTGGCTCAGTCTCTCCAGCAGAGGCAGGGCCTTTTGTTGGACAAGGCCCACTGCGTTCACACCAGACCTGGGTCCCAGATGCAGACACAGGCCGTAGTCCCGGTACCAGAAGTTGCCAGACAGTACTGCCTATAAGACAGCAAGGAGACACACTGTATGTGATTCAGCGGGATCAACTGTACCCTAGTTGCACCCCCCCTCCATATGGAATGCCACAAAAAGGAGATCTAAACCTCTTAGACTGTCTATTTCCGGTGCGCAACAAAGGTTTTTTAACAGTGGCGTGGCGCATAAACAACATGGAAAAGTGGCTGAATATTTCCCCCATTTTTATTATTCATAACGGTGACTGATGTTTCGACTTCCTCCGAGTCAACAAACAAAGGTGTTGTTCTCTTTCATTACAGTGTAGTCTGGGGTCCCATCGGAGATAAAAATGTTTACTAAATGCAGGGGGTCTAGTCTCTGTTTGTAGCCTAATGCACATCAAAGGGGAGGTTCTTGAAAATACGAAAAGGTAGCATATTGGTTGATATCCGTTGATAACAAGCGGGCTAATCATCCCCGCTGCACTCATACACGGCAGGCAGCCACTTTGAGGAGGAAAACAAACAAGCTGAAAGGCTCATCGGTGCAGTACTGTAGTGTTTATTGTTTTTTGCTGACCTGAGCTGTGTCTGTACGGAGCTGAGACAGATGCCTGGTGAAGTGCAGGGCAGCCAGGGCCTTGTCCAGCTCTGCCTGGATGGAACAGCACAGCTTCCAGAGCTCCTGCTGTCTCAGCTCCCGGTCCTTGATGTCACAAACACAGTAACACACACATAAGAGCCTTAATTGGGCATGACTATAATGTTGTATCTCCATATTCTTCTAACTTTTGTTTAGGTACAGGGGTCTGCTTTTTTGCTACTTTTGTGTAACGCTGTATATGATCAATTAGGCAGTTAATGTAAGGGAGAAACACAAAAGTTTAGAATATGGACAATGGACATATTTGGTTTCTGCCCGACAGCGACGATATGCTATTTCTGTTATAACACACTCTACCACAGTGGTTCTCAAAGTGGGGTCCGGGGACCCCAGTGGTCCTTGAGTTTGTGCATAACTATTTTTTTTTTTTAACAACTTCTCTACTGGGGGTCCCTGACAAAACCTTTTTCAGATGGGGGGTCCATGGCCAAATACATAATACATTTAAGACCCTACATAATACAGATAGGACCCTTAAATGGTCCTATCTGGTCCTTGACTTGAAAAAGTCTGAGAACCACTGCTCTACCGCAGATACATGAACATGTTTTGAGACAACTGCGGTGTAGGATCATCTGACCACAGCGTGGAGCGTATCGGTCTGCTGTCCTCCCTGCAGACTCCATTTGTCCTGGTCTTGTTGCAGCTGATCCATGCACACATCCACCCTGTCCAGACCGGAGGCCAGCTCTGCATGCCATACGCACTGCTGCTCCCACTCCTCTTCATCACCTGGATGTGCACGCACACACACGCGCACACGCACGCACACACACGCACACGCAAACACGCACGCACGCACGCACACACACACACACACACACACACACACACACACACACACACACACACACACACACACACACACACACACACACACACACACACACACACCAGGCGGCAAGGGAGAGCTGTTGAGATCTAAGCTCACGTGGAAGACCAAGATTTCCTACAGTTCCCCATTCATGATCCAGCATGCAGGTGTCGGTTTTCCCCCCTCCTGCTGGCCGCAGAAGCATGTTGAATTCATAAATGAATCTATTCCTGATTGTAAGCCTAACAATTTCTCTTTTGGGGATCAGGGGGAAACAGCCACACACGCACACAGACTGAGAGGCTGAGCAGGATTATCAGCTGGGAAGCATGAAGATGCACAGAAAATCCCATAGCATTCCAGCCTATTTGTATTTTTTCTTTTGGAAACCATGGAGACAGGTCTGGTATGTAGGAATGAAATTTGCATAGGCAACAAAAAGAGAGAACTCCCTCACACTGTCCACATTGAAATTATTATTAAGCTATTTATTCATAACAAACTTAGAAATGTCCTTATCACCTTTGGTAATAAGGATATGGACCGAAAAGTACAGTAATGTTAGAAATATGAGTACACATGTTTGGGAAATAGGCCACCTCAGGCATATTTCCCAAAAATGTGTCCATGTGTTTAGCCACCAACCTCCAGAGAGGGCAGTCGGTGTATATATCACTGACTGCGTTTAGCGCCCAGCGCGCCCCAGATCATTCTGCCATACACACACAAAAAACACAAACCACCTTCAAAAAGGTCCAACAACATGAAAAGAACCAAAGCAATCACACACAATCACAAAAGATAGCTCTTGGCAGCAAAGGGAATGCAGTTGGACCCTAGTCCCTAGTTGCATGTAAACACAGCAATCCATCACAGGCTGAATTTCTCAAAACAGGCTAGCACAGGCATATGGGGAACACTTGTGTTTTGGAAATTATTTTCTTTCCTGATGATTATCTGCATATTAACTCCTGCTAGTTACAGTAAAAATTACATTGTATCTTTAAACCATGAAGTGTTTCCAAAGGTGTGCGGTAGGGCCCCCTAGTGGGGTGTAAGAAATATACTGCAAGGTGAGTTGAGGTTACCACCTACCTGTATATCTTTGCTGTCGGGAAGAAACCACTTAACTCCAAAATGTTCATTCAAAAATATGTATTTTTCAGGAAATGAAGAAAACCATATTTTGAAAACAACAATACTGCCACATCAACGTTGGTGTTGTGACTTTATATATTGTCAATTACTTCCATGAGAGGGGGAGAGGTGGTGGTGTTAGCTGTTTTAGCAGACAATTTGAGGGTCAAAAGAGGTTTTGTCCCAAGCGCTTTATACTACTTTTCATTGGTTAAATATTTTCTAAACAACACACAGACGTAAAGGGTGTTCAACAACACTGATGATTTATGCAAACAAATAGACAACCACAAAAATGGAGTTAGGTGGTTTTCTCTCGACAGCAACGCATTATGCAATTATTATGTTGATAGTCTTGTCTATCCTATTAAAAGTTGAATGGGAGTAGTTTGTGTGAGCGTCTCAATCTTGTTGGTTCCACTGCTTTGAATTACATGTTTATTTTAGTGCAGTTTGCAAAGATTACAGAGGTACAGTTATACAATGATGTTAAAAGCATAACACAAAAAGCCGTGAGGGCCTGTTACATTGTGGTCCTGTGAATTCAATTCATCAAGACATATATAGACATAGACAATACTATACAAGAAATCATCAATACTAGGAGCAGTAAAAGTCTATTTACAGAAATACTGTGGAGGGTAATTTATTTTAGCAAGCTAGAAGACTTGTCTACAGTAGGTCCAGTTGTACTGTAGGTTGCAGACAGCTGGGTTTTGAAGGAGGGTAGGGAGTGAAACTTGTTGGCTGGGGGTAGGGCATATCACATTTCACTTTTGGCGGCACAATATTAGAATGAATGTGTGTGTGTGTGTGTGTGTGTGTGTGTGCGTGCGTTGCGGTCAGTGGAGTTCCCTCTGGTGTTGTGCAAACTGACGTACTGCAGGTCACAATTTGTCATGTCCGTTGTTCATTGGTTCCTACCCTGTGAGAGTATGTGCAGGACATGCGGAGGCAGCAGCAGGGCCAGATGTGAGCGCTGAGCAGCTCTCCTCTGGGCCTCGCACTGGGCAGAGTACTGCTGCTCCTCCACAGACTCTCTCAGCTGCCTGGCTGCTTCCGACCACTGCACCTGTAAACACACACACACACACACACACACACACACACACACATACACGCACGCACGCACGCACGCACGCACGCACGCACGCACGCACGCGCGCGCGCGCACACACGTTACCCAGTGACCTATCTTGAATGATAGAGGACTATATACATGTACACACTTCTCAAGTGTCTGTTCTTTGTCTTATTGTGATACCTAGTAGGAGGGGAAGCGCTACATGTGCTGTTTATCTAATGTGCATCTATTGGTTTACTGTATCCAGAGCTTTGTGTGTATCGCAGACCAGGGGCTATCACGTTCACTACAATTAAAAGTAATTAAATGTAAAAGAAAAGAGAAAAGACTTTCATACACCAGTGACACCACGTGACCACGATACAATGTGTTTTTGTAAATTAGCACCCTACTTACTACAGAATCTCACAAAAGCATTACACACACACACACATGCACGCGTATGTGCTAAATCAGCACCTGTAAGGATTTATTTATGTATTTATTTACCCCTTTTTTCGTCCTTATGCCACTTAACCCATTAAGACCTGAGGCCGGTCGGGAGCGGATGATATCTTACGTCATTTTGTAGTCATTGTTTTGTAGGCCGGAACCCTGAAACCAGAACTTCTTTTCCCTCAAACCGGAAAAATAATACCTTCCCAATAAAACAACATCAAAACAAATAGTCTCTGGAAAGTACACTCACATTCATAATATTTTAGAAATCAGCGAAACTTAATTGGTAGAACGATACAGACATGACATCTGACCTCTTCACACTTCTCTTCACCTTTCCTGATCTTTCATTGAACAGGCAGGGCACGCAAGTATGATCACACCTCTCATCGAGAGTGGCGCAAATATCGGCAACTGTTAACAAGTATCCGAAAATAACCTGTGATACCGGTATGTCTTCTTTCATTTGTCTGCATCGATTATTTTTTACAAAGGTCACGTTCATTAAACAATGTTTGTTCATGCCTTGTCTACTCGACTCCCATAGATTCCAGTGCATTCCATCAAGTTCCGGTCCTTTGTCACACTTCAGCTCCCCATCTACTGTATGCTCCCCATAGCCGCCAGGGGCCGCCATTAGACTGGCCCCATGAAGTGAACGGAGATGTCGTAACTCTGTCATAATTCAATGGCTCTGACGGGCTCCATAGTCGATCCTAGCACTTCTGATAACTATAGTCCAAAACCCAACATAGCTATAACAGGTATTTAATAGTTATGCCAATAGCCATAACCACTCTAATATTGTAATCAGTCACACAGGTCACATCTGGCTCCCTGTCCGTTACAGGATTCAGATTAAGATGTTAATGTTTGTTAAAGATGGGGTGCAATCGCTTTTGGGGGGAAAGCTGTATGTTTTTGAACCAATTCGGAGCGTTGCATCCCTTCAGGCTATGGGACGCAGCTCCACTACATGCGGAGACAAGTGCACGCACGTGCAGTATACAAAAAAATACACAAATTGAAATTTTTGCCATTGTTTTGGCATAGATTACAGATTAGGTATGATATGATGACCACGGATATGCTCTAAAAGTGTGAAGTCTTTTAGATTTTACATTCCATCGCCAACTAAAAACGGCACACATTACATTTCTGGGAGGTGTCGAAATGTAATTCAAATGAGTGCCAGACCCCAGGCCTTCTGGAACGGGCTCACCCCACCAGCATGTTCATCATGTTGAGCCAGCACCGCCTCAGGCTTGGCTTGGCTATGTCCACAGCCTAGGATGGACCCCCACCAACTCCCCAGAGCTGTCCTGTACAGTGAGCTGTCAACAGGCTCCAATAAGCTCTCGGTCCGCCAACACTTGTGCTTCAAGGATGTTTGCAAACGTGATATGAAGCAGGGGTGCATATCTTTAATGCAGTTAGTCCGACGTACTAACAGTCCGACACTACTTTGGTCTGACATCCTACCCATAACTGCACGTGGAAGCCACGGGTGAGTGTTAACCGGCAATGCATGTGTCTTAACCGGCCACGCATGTCGGAGCCACATGTGAGTCTTAACCGGCCACGCATGTGTCTTAACCGGCCACACATGTGTCTTAACCGGCCACGTATGTGTCTTAACCCGGCCACGTATGCGTCTTAACCCGGCCACGCTTGTGTCTTAACCCGGCCACGCATGTGTCTTAACCCGGCCACGTATGTGTCTTAACCGGCCACGCATGTGTCTTAACCGGCCACGCATGTCGGAGCCACATGTGAGTCTTAACCGGCCACGCATGTGTCTTAACCGGCCACACATGTGTCTTAACCGGCCACGCATGTGTCTTAACCGGCCACGCATGTCGGAGCCATGGGTGAGTCTTAACCGGCCACGTATGTCGGACTGTTTGTACGTCGGACTAGCGTCTGCCCACCATCTGGCATTGACCTCAACAACTGGGAGGAAGCTGCAAAAGACTGTGGGGTTTTTGAGGCAGATCACTGCGGCTACAGGAACTCGCCGTGCCGAGGAGAGGCACATCTCCTTGCTGCAGGCAAAGAGACAGAAGAGGAAACTGCTTGAAGCAGCCACAACTCCAGCGCCAGATCCCTCTCCATTCGTCTGCACCAATTGCACTAGAGACTGCCACTCCAGAGTGGGTGCTTGTACCGCCACAGTCGCCGCTGCAAGAAAAACTGACCCCTCAGGTGCAATCCATTGTCATCACTGGCAGACGGATGCCTATGATGATTAGTTTACTAGGCGACACGTAATGGTATATCATAAATCGATTAAAGTCGATTCAAACTGGTGACAAACTTAAATCGCAATGCAAACAGCAAAGGGTGTAATAAACTCACATTGTGAGTTGAGTGAATCGCCTGCCGTCTGCTAAATGCCTAAATTGTAAATCATCATGACTTGTTTACTGAATGTACAACACTTTGATTCAACGCTGTTGTTTAAAATGTCACTGTGCTCGTCTTTCCTGATTTGCCTGGTGTGAAATTTGGCCAATTTTCAGCTGGCACCAATTTCACACTTTGTCCGTGACAATGCATGGACAATCCACTGAAGTGCCAATGGCAGGCTCTGTGAAACTAGTTCAGATTAGACACAACTTTTTGAACAGAACATTTTCAGCCACAGATGTGTTTAAGTAAATACTCAGTGAAGCTGTGGTTATTACTGGGATGTCCTTATGGAACAACCTGCCCCCTGCACATCAAACAAGGGGGACCACTAGGTTTATCTTGTAATTGCTTTCTTTCCTTCAGTTTGTTTATTTCCATGCATTGTGTGTTTCTCCTCTGGGCCTGGTCCTTCAATGCTCCTTGTTTCCATCCAGAACTACTTCGGAAATAAGTCTATAAGTTCTATCCTCTGGGAATTTGAGTCGTGACACTCTTTTGAGTTGTTTTGCTTTTAAATTCCTAATATAATATGGCATGCTGCAATCTGGAGGTTGTTTTAATGAATAACGTTATTTTAAACAATCTGTATGACTATGTACAGTATGATAATACAATATAGTATATCGTCTGTCAGGTGGAAACCTCATACAGTTTGTCCAAAACGGTTACTTGGCAGGATTCAAATTCAAGAGTAGCAAAAGCTTTTGTGTGACATTCTGTATGATGTGTGGTATGATCAAATAAGAGCGTTCATTTGCGAAGTAACACAAAAAGTTAGAATATGGAGATACAAGGTTGACAAGGTTGAGTGCCTGAAGCTCATAAATGTCTGGAAATGAGGACTGCCTCTTGGATAAGCGGTAGCAATTCCAATTAGGTCCTTAATGTGGGAGACAAATGTTCGGTTTGCGGCTGCGGGTAGAAAGGTTATGGATTACAGCTTTAATAAAACTCAAATCCGAGTGTAATTGCACATTACACACTGATTAAGTTCAGTGACGCTGACCTGATACGAGTTGGTATGATAATCACGATGCGACGAAGTTGTGAGCTTGTAGATGAGCTAATCAAGTGCATTGTCAACAGCCTGTGTTATAATGGTATATGAGCTGCAACAAAGTGTCCCTTATCAGTTCAATTGGGGACACGTCTTTTGAATTCCAAATAAGGGATGATTTCCTATTTCAAGGGACGGTTGGCAACCCTATTAACACATACGGTGCACAGCAGAACAGACTTGATGTACTGTAGGCTGAAAATAACAGTTTAACTCGGGTCCGTCTTACTAAGTATAGACTATAGAGGGTCTAAGACAAGTGATTAAACTGAAGTGATATTGGTGAATTCCAAACGGGGTTTGGAATTCCATTCCATTCCAACAGCTGACCATTTGTGTGCCCTATAGTACGCTTAATATATTTGTGGTCCGCCCGCAATGTGAGCTTGTAGATTGCCTATTTTCAAATGGCTGAAATGTACAGTATATACCCGTAGGACTGAAGTGATCAATGTCTGTTTTGTAATGGCAATGAAAATCTACAAAGCAACTAGTAACTAAAGTTGTGAAATAATTGTAGTGGAGTAAAAGTACAATATTTGCCTCTGAAATGTAGACTGAAAATAGGACATATACTAAAGTAAAGAAATGCCTCAAAATTGTACTCCAGTACTTAAATATACAGTACTTCAGTTACTTTCCATCACTGATATGGTCAGAGTTAGGCCTGACTCACACCTTCACATCTAGCATACAACATTGATGCATGCTAGATGTATGAAAGGGTTTGTTTACATCTTGCCCCAATGCATTTCCAATGGAAGTCACATGGTTTGACACATTTGTGTTGTACGGCTTTCGGCTGTGTTTCGACTGCCCCCCCACCCCCTCATACAACAAAAATGTTGTGTCAAACCATGTGACTCCCATTGGAAATGCATTGTGAGCTTGCATCAGTCAATAAGTCTCATGCATCAGCTATACATCAATCTGTTGCGAAGGTGTGAGTCAGGCCTTAGTGTGAGTGACTGTACAGTCAGAGTTAGTAGTGACTGAGCAGACACACACACAGTGATATTAACCTGGTCAGAGTTAGTGACTGAGCACACACACACACACACACACACACACACACACACACACACACACACACACACAGTGATATTGACCTGGTCAGAGTTAGTAGTGACTGAGCAGACACAGTGCATCAGAGAGGAGTCCAGATCACCAAGCATCTCTTCCTCTTTCTGTCTCTGCTGCTGCCAGCAGCTGTTCCTCCGACACACCTCTCTCTGCAGCGCCTCCGTCTGGCCAACAACAGCAACAACAACAATATAACAATATAACAACAATGAATATACGTGTTTATAGAGCAGTGGTTCTCGAACCTTTTTGTCTCAGGTCACCCGTGTAACATTTTCATCGACAGTACCCCTGAATTGCATTGTTTTTATAGAACCTTACATAATTCATATTATGGTACATAAATATGAAAATATTTTCCCCTAAGATACAGTATGCCTATGGTAAAATGTGAGAGAAATTCCATCAATTCACTTTATATACTTTATATAATTATTTAAAAAAAATACTATTCATCAAATCTCTTCACCACAAATTACAAGCTCACAAAGCTTGTAGATCTGCTATTCTTTAGCGAAAATATTTGGTGTAGATCGAAAAGGAACACACCGAGTACAGTGTAACTGTATATACGAAGTATTGAAGGTCTAACTGCTTAAACTGATCATTTCTCAATATTATCAAAGTATTCTGTGGCACCCCTGGACCTGCCATGGCACCCATGCACTTTGAGAAACCCTGAGTCTATAGTGGGCTTTAATTATTACAATTATTTGGGGGCCCCCACACTTGCAATATCCTCACAGCCCATACCAGTGTTGGCCTGTTGGGAGCCACTGATTTACATACGTCATAAGATTTAAAACGCAGACTCATACACAGTAAAGCCTTCAGTTCACACCCACCTGCACACTGTCAGTGTGCTCCGCCAGTGCCAGCCAGTAGGAGGCCGTAACGGCCACGACAGTCTTCGTGGAAACGTCCAACCTGGCACCGACCACGGGGGCCAACACACCTGTCACTGGGTCTACCGTCTGGGAGCCACAGCGGATTGCCACTAGGCCTGAGAAATTCAACACGCATGCTGTTAAAAAACACTTTAACCCCATTATGGGCGGGAACCCCTTTTGGTGTTTTAACCCTTAGACAGATTACTACTGGAAAACACGTGGAGTTTTGCATTAGTCTTTTCTGCCCTGTACGTGATTTTCCGTAGTTCTCTTTTTTTATTAATACCAATATATTAATTCGGTCCGCACCTCTGTATATAGTATTGAGCATAAATATCAACTACATTTCCCAGAATTCCCGTGTCACGTGACACACGTGTATGCTTTCCTATTGGAAACTGACGCCCAGCCCCCAGTGAACAGGGGGGTTGGTTGACTCCTCCGAGGTGGGCACTGGAGGAAGAGTTTTTCAGCCAGGTTTGCAGTCGCCGCAAAAAAAACAATCTGAAAAATGATCCATCCGTGTCCAGTGGCATTCTCCAGTCCCAGACCGTTGGCCGGGCTGCAACATCCACCCTCGCGGATTACACGTGTGCACTGTTTTTTCTTCTCCCCACCGGAGTTACCACCAAGGCTGATGCCTTCGCTAAAAGGTAATTTGATATTGTATTCGAAAATGCCCTAATATGACATGTCTAGTAAGACGATCCCTATATTTGGCCCGAGCCGACCTAGTGCTGATATCAGATAGATGTGGTAGAACCATATATGGATAGATCTAACTGGTTTAGTCATCGTGACATGCATAGTCGGAGAATATATAACAAGGGTCGGTACTATAGGTGATCGACGTAGCTAACAAAAACATCTGATCAAATGAATGTATTGTACTGTGTCTTTGTGGGCCGAATCGTGGCATCGTGGCATACAAATAGATGTTTGTATAATTAGTATCACGATAAAATAATATGGCGACGTTAGAATGACACCACCAATGAGTGATCGCGTGTAATGTAGCTGCCCAGCGTATATCCAGCACCATCACGTCACCACATTCCACTGGCTGTTGGCTAGTAGTAGTTGCTAACAAACACTGCACAAATGGTACTGGCTATTGGCCGGGCCACAAGCCCGGGCAATAGCCAGTACCAATGTTGCTGGATGATTGCGACGCAATGGTGCTGGATATACCCTGGGCAGCTAGCTACATTACCGCCGATCACTCATTGGTGTTTCATTCTAACGTTACCATATTATTTTATCGTGATACTACTTATACAAGCATCTATTTGTATTTGTCATGCCACGACTCGGCCCACAAAGACACTGCACAATAAAATCATTGATCGCCAGCAGCCGGGTAAAACGCCATGTAATAGTAGCGTGCACTGACTACAGCTAAAATGTTTATTTCTTTTTATATATTTAGAACTGGCATCAGATGAGGAGGAGGAGGAGGAGGATGAAGAGTCAAGACTGCGATGGCGTTCTCCGACACTGAACCGGATTCATTCATTCATTCATTTCAGGGGGGGCAGTTTTTGGGTGTTTTTTTTATTTAGCCTACTCACACATAACCTGACTCCGCCAGATGGGGCAGCAGAGAGTACACTGGGTTCCCCCCTCCTGCTCCCATCTGGGAACTCTCAGGCAGACTTGATGCGGCCACAAAACGGCCTGGCCAATCAGCAGCAGCTAGAAGCGAAGTTGCTCACAAAACGGCCTGGCCAATCAGCAGCAGCTAGTAGAAGCTAGAAGCTGCTGCTAGAAGTTGCTAGAAGCTGCTGCTGATTGGCCAGGCCGTTTTGTGGCCGGGCATCAAGTCTGCCTGAGAGTTCCCAGATGGGAGCAGGAGGGGGGAACACAGTGTACACTCTGCTGCCCCATATGGCGGAGTCAGGTTAACTCACACACACACACCGTCAAGGACTGGGTTTGGGGACATTTGGGAGGAGTAGCTCTGATCCATAGCTCTAAATGCGCATTTAGAGCTATGGATCAGAGCTAGGGGAGGAGTAACTGTTTTGTATGTAGGCCTATTTATTTTCTGTAATATTTATCATTTTATTATGTTAGTAGTCGTAAAAAATAAAAGACGCTTTTACAATGAGTTAGACCTGTCATGACTATTTTGTTCACTATTGTGAGGTTTATTGTATATGACTAAGCAAGTTTCAACTGTGATTTACTCTGTAACGGTAGATGGTAATAACTCAATTTCTTTTTTATAATACAGTATACATTCAAGTCTATATTTTGATACATATCATGGGCACCAAGTCATATCAAAACAATGTCCTTGGATGTGTTTTTTATCAAAACTGTGTTTCTTCATAACAGGTTTTTGAGATACATGCATGAATAGACAAGGTACTGGTAAGACTATGTAAACATGGTATATATCAAAATGTGCGTTAGAATGTCTAATTTTACCCCAAAAAAGATTGAGTTTATATGATGTTCCAATTTCAGAGCTATGGGGACTTTTAGCTGGATAGGTCAGATTGATCATGACTGACCATGCTATTTATAGATGGCAAAATATCTACAGTGGTACATGTGAGAAACTTTTTATTTTATTTTAATTGAACTAGACAACTCACCCTTTAAAATGAGATATTGCATGGCTATGTATGCCCAGCAGAAAAAAAGTTATTTAGAAAATAAAACTTCAACCGGGCATAACTTTTTTTGGTTGTCCTAGAAACAGAAACAGTGTAAATGCAGGCTCTTTTAAATGGCTTCCAACACAAGAACTAAACATTTTATCAACTCAGTTCATTTTTTTCCTGGAAGCAGACAAGTCAAGCTTTCTCTGAAGGTCTTTCGTTGTCACACATTCACAACAGAGAATTTTCAATAAATCATTCAAAAACGCCATTCTGGCCATAGAGAAGTCTACCTACTATATAGAAATCCTTGAAACGCTCAAAGAGTTAAGCATTGTTATACTTCAGCCATTGAAAAATAGCAGATCTACAAGCTCGTAGCGCGGCACTTGGTGCCGTGCTACGAGCTTGTAGGTCTGCTATTTTTGAAAAATCGTCAAAATGTGGTGCAAATCTTTGAATATATATTCTTTCACAGCCAAAGTTTTTAACTCAAATCTTTGCTTCTCGGGGTCCCTGGAACATACTTTCAGATGGCGGGTCGGTGGCCAATTACATATAATCTTGGGGGTCCTTGACATGAAAATGTTTGAGAACGACTTAGATAGAAACATAGGGTTTTTCAGAAAACTGTCAGGATTTAGAAGACATTTGTAGAATCGTTCCCTGCAGGGCAAAATGGGTTAACCCCATTATATTGAGATGAGTCCCTCATCATAGTATAGGACCTGGCTAAGACATGTATGCACTTCATTTAGCAGGTCCTATACTATGATGAGTCCCTCATCATAGTATAGGACCTGGCTAAGACATGTATGCACTTCATTTAGCAGAGAATATCTCAACTGTTCTTGGCTAACATGACCCCATGCCGCATACAGCGTGAGAACTGTGAGAAATGCTCTTATCGGGGGCGAAATACCCGGAAATTACCACGTCCTTTTCAAAATAACCGCTACTTCAAACATGGCTTTATATCTTCTAAACCGGTGGAGCTACAGATGTTCTGAGGTACTCAAAATGTTCAAAATATGCATGTTTGAATACTCAATAGATCATGCACACAGCGGTTATCTTGCCATTAATCAAAGAAGGAACTATTGATAGTTTTTTTTGCTCCCGATCCGATTCTGATCATTTTGATTCTGCCAATACTATTTTTTCCCGAGCCGATTAATTGGTGGGGTTTACAGCTTACACTTCAAGTAGTTGACTGTGCTTACCTCCCTGATGTCTTGAGATAATGTGTTCCACAGATTAGAGGCGTAATTAAAAATATGAAGTAGAATTTTCAACTCTAAATGAGACAGGGAGCCAGTGGAAAGTAGCCAAGACTGGGGTGATATGCTCCTGAGTCTCGTCTAGTTCTTGTTAGCAGTCTAGCTGCAGAGTTTAAAATTAATTGCAGTCTCTGTAGACTTCTTGGGGAGGACACTAAATTGAAGATATCTCACCAATATTTAGAGTTACACCATGGCAAGGTAACTACACAACACAGACACACCATAACCATGAAAGTGCGGTATTATCTGTATACATTTGCTTTCCCCCATTAAAACCGTTTTTATACTTTATACTTGTATGTCTTTTCAAAAATAGCAGATATACAAGCTCATAGCTTGTAGATCTGCTATTCTTTTTAAATTGTGAACATTTGGAAATCTTTGCTTCTGGGGGTGTCTGGAACAAAATATTTTGGATGGGCCACCACATGCATATCATTTTGGGGGTCCTTGACATGAAAACCTTTGAGAACCACCGATATAGCAACATACGTATGTCCGTTGACATATTTTAGAATCAGCCTCAGATCTTAATGCGTTAAGATATTTTGTGTGACAGACAGTTTCACAATCAACTAATCACAGCCCCTAGAGGGAGGGGGGTGGGGGTGGGGTGGGGGGCGTATCGTTACCCTTCCCGTCAGGGTCCTCCATGGTCCCTGCCAGCAGAACGGGGCTTCCAGAGATGGGGTCCATCTGGGTCCCCAGGATGGGCACGCTGAGCCCAGAGCCCATGGGGTCAGGGTAGTCCATCCCCAGGAGAGCCGGCATGCACGCGTCTGAGCCCGGGAGAGGCACCTCCCCTGGTGGAAGGAACAGAACAGATGAGGGACACTTTACCGCAAACCTCCAACTGCTCTCCCACGAGCACTCACCGTGACCATCTGAGCAGCCATCAGCTGGCAGAAGCTGACAATTCGAATTGCTTTGGAACATGGCCGGCAACTAATGTCAAATACATTGTCGCTGTCGGGGCGAAAACTACATCCTATCTCTATAATCTACGGAGCCCCTGAATGGCCATGCATTCAAAATATATTTTATCTCGTCCAGACAAGATAATAATTATCTTGTCCGGACGAGATAATATCTTGTCCGGACGAGATAATATCTTGTCCGGGCGAGATATTATCTTGTCCGGACAAGATAAAATATATTTTGAATGCATGGCCATTCAGGGGCTCCATAATAATCTAACTTTAGTTTTTTAGTTTAAATGAATGCCCCACAGTACTTGATCATACTACAGCGTCACAAAAGTATCAGATCCACAAGGTCGAAGCGTGATGCAAAGCTACGTGTTTTGAGCCTGTCGGACTCTACTTTTGCTATTTTAGTATCAGGTTTCCACAGAGATGACGATATGACGTTATGGTGATTCGTAGTCAATAAGCTAAGCTTTGGTTTTGGTTTATGAAAACAGACAAATAAGTTGAAATAACATTATTATTATACTGTAAAAATTAACTTGTTGGTCCTGTTGGAGATGATGGATGGATTAAACTCTTTCCTTGTGGGATAACGCAGTCCCCTGCTGTGGCACCTAAGGTTAGATTGACATTTTTGTCCCGTGATTTATGATGGAATAAACAAAGAGGATGGGGGAGCGTATCACATTTTAGACCTTTAAGCGCTCAGATGTTTGACTTTGGAGAGCTTGTAATAGGCCTATAAATCTTTCCCTGTCTTCAATGGAACAAAGGGGATTTAATTTGCCGTCTTCTTTGAAAGGAGAGGAGAAAGTTTATGACAAAGCTGTTTGGTTGTGACTCTAAAGTCTAAAGAGTATGGCTTTTATTCAGATATGTTCTACCCAGTGGGATAAAGTCATAGAGTCGAGACAGATGTTCAATGTGCATCGATTGCACCCCCAAAAGCAGTGTGAGCTTAGGTTACACCTCTCTGACTAAAAGGCCTGTAGAGGAATGCAACGACAATGACATGCCCAGGATCTGGTCCCAAACAATAATGAATTGACATATTCGGTATACTATTCATGCAGACATACAGTACAATGACATTGTCGTCTCTATCGGGTGAAAACTTTTACTTTTCAGGATTGAAATGAATTAATTAAAAATGGCAGATCTACATGTTCAAAACGAGCTTGCAGATCTGCTACTTTTGATTTTGTACGACGCTGTGGTACGATCAAAGAGGGCATTTGTAATATGCACAGGGGTACCATTATGTCAATATGCACACGGGTACCATTATGTAGGGATTATTAGGCAAGGTTATGATGTCAATTAGCCAGAAATCAAATGCAACCCCGACTCGCCAGCGAATCGAATACACATTTAATTCCTATCTACTTGCATCTCATTAACGTCCAATTGAAGACGTGAGTCACTTAGCCTGTCAATATACACATAGTTTCCACTCGGAATGAAGCGATTTGAAACTATGTACATACTGTGTATCTTATCATAAAAACGTCTATCTGAAGACGTGAGTTACGAATACCTGGTATGAATAAATACTGTGTTACAGTTCCCTCAATATAAAACAAATCAAATACACACAGACGGAATCAAAGAATAGTCCAGAGATTTGTTTAGATTGTACCAGCAAAATGAGATATTTATTATATCGAAATACTGTTACAAAATGCTTGCATCTGGTTGTGTGCAATCATTCATTCAAAAATAATACCACATAGCAAATGAACGAGCGCGTCAACAGGTATTTAGTGGAGACATGAGCTTCAGCTAAATAAACTGTTGTGCATTGAAAATATATATTTTGCCAGGCCGGTGTGAGTCCTACCTTTGATAACTTGCGCGGTGAAGCGGAGTTAGTCAATGGTAGTACACAATTAAATTCGATCTGGTCAAAATGATATTACAATTATAGCTTCGTTCTGTTTAAAAGCACAATGCAAAGATAGTTTCAGGAAGAAGAAAAGAGGAAAGAGGAAAGAGGTTCTCGCGAGGAGGGGCTCTATGGTTGGCGTCACTTTTAAGATTTAAATGACAAAACTACGTCAAAAGGGTAGCTAATCCTATCATTAGTTCTGAACACTATTTTGTATTAAAAGAATGTCGTTCTGGGAGCTCGACTGTCAAACACATCTTTGACCAACCTTTTCGATGATGGAACCTCAGCGGCGCTCGGAAACTGGATACCAGGGTTAAGTTGACAAAATTAGTTTCCAGCCTGCACGCGAGTGTAACTTTCCTCGTACTTGTTTAGTTAAAGTATATAGTATAAAAAGTCGGTCAAATCGTTTCATATGGAAACCCACAAGTGGTAAACGGGACTCGCTCTAAGTCCTGATGTGGTTTCCGTGGCGGTGCAGTTCTAAGAGCTCACCGGCTGAGGCAGCCGGCGTCTCGGGGAGAAGAAGCACCAAACTGAGCAACGTGTCTTGGGGTGACACACGTTATATTGAAAAGGGGGTCTCAAACTAAATTAGGCGTTTTCCTTTGTCTAACTTCAAATCCAGTTTTAACCAGTTTTAGTTGGAGTCAACAGAATTGTTTATACAGCTTTTACGGCCCACAGGAAGAGGGGAAAGACGCTGTCCTGTGCACCTATCACTCTCTCTCCTTATCGCTGGCCTAATCGCTAAGGAATCTTCTCTTTCAGATGTGTGCGCACACACACACACACCCACACACACACACACACACACACACACACGTGCGCACCAACGCACACACATTTCCTCTCATTTGACGGACATGTTCACTCTGGTCTCAACGCAGTGGTTAGAACATAGGTAGAACAAAGAGGAGAAACAGTAATAATAACATTTGAGGACAGGTGTCCTACACATTCATTTATAGCGTTGCGTGGGTGTTTAAGGCAGTGTGTATGCGTGTTGTAATCCAATTCCACGCAGGTCTGTTTGCGTGTTGATTTGTGAGTCTGTTTCTTGGTTGAACGGTTTCTTGCGTGCCAGCCGATCTGCTTAAGCACTTAAAAAGGCAAAAGGGGTCGCTGGGAGGTTGAGGCGTCCTGGTTGCTTAGTCAGTGTAAACATCAAACTGGTGTGTGTGTGGTGAACCAGTGATTTAGTGCCAAGAGGGATGTCACCCTCCCCCTGTTGGTTTTGGTCCTCTAAATTATACTCACTCAAGAGGAACCGGTTTGGGGGGGGGGTGTTGCATTGGTTCAACTTGCATAATTGTCAATTACAAACCCTCCCAATGTCAGGTTACATATCCCCTCTCTAGGATAAATGAAGAGACAACGTTCGTGGACCTTCGTTTGGCCTAGTTACATATCCTGACCTCCATTCGGGACAAGATGTCAAGTTGAGGCCAATGGGGTGTCTGTCTTGCCCATAGGGCCCCTTTTTCGACAGTGGGGTCGCGTTCCCCTGTAGTGGTGTCAATGTTCGTAGCACTCCCTTGGATGCCCAGGATAGCACCTGTGACACAGGGGAAAGGTAGGAAAGGCAGTGTCTGTACGGTCGTTTCAGGTAGGTGTAGAGTTCTGCTGGGTGCAGAGTAGATTCCATGAGAGAGTGCACAGGCGACAGTGTCTGAATGTCATTCAGGCTTCCCCGAGCACGACATACGCTCCCAGGGGAAACAACACAATGTCAATTCATTCAAAACACTGTCATTCAGGTGGATGCCAGGTTCCGCTAGTCACGGAGCAGCATCCATGAGAGAGAGAAACAGGAGACAGTGTCTGAAGGTCATTCAGGCTTCCCCGAGCACGACATACGCTCCCAGGGGAAACAAACCAACGTCAATTCATTCAAAACACTGTCATTCAGCTGGGTGTAATGCCCTCCAGGCATGGCGTAGCATTCATGTGGGGAAGAAAGAGTGGACAGGAGACAGTGTCTGTAGTGTCATCCAGGCGGATGCAAGGTTCCGCTAGGTGCGGGGTAACATCCATGTGAGGGAGAGAGAGGCAGGAGGCAGTGTCTGTAATGTCATTCAGGTGGGTGTAAGGCTTCCCCGAGCACGACCATACGCTCCCAGGGGAAACACAACAATGTCAAAACATGTCATTGCTGGCAGGTCAAAGTGTTATTGACCACATCATGCACCCAAAACGACATGGTTTCTCCTAAGTCATTTTACACTGAGCTCTCTACTCCTATTGATAAAGTTGTACTGGTCTAACCAGGGTGATAGAGAAGAGAAAAGTGGAACAAGGGCCAGAGTAGAAGAGAGGAAATAATACTTTCGTTTGTTAAAATAAAATTCAAACGATAACAGACTATAAGGAGCAAATGGCTCAACGTCTAGTGGAAATAATTATTTTGTCTGGTAAAAACAAACAAACGAAAAACTAAGGAGCAATGGCTCACACTCTAATGGTAGAAAACAAAACAGTAACTACATTTTGTGACCACAGGTGGTTTAGCAGGCTAGTGCACCTACAGGTTTGAATTCATTCCGCTAGCGAGGTTGATGTTTGATCATGTCTCACACCGAGTCAGGAAACGGAACAAAAGGTCAACCCTCTATCTTAGGAAGCATTATTCTGCACAGGCACTTTGAGGTCGTTTTTATAATAATAAAACAAGAAAATGTAAACAAAAATTACTAATGGTGTGTGTGTTACACATACCAAGTGATCATCCCGTTTCGGTAGGGGAGGAGGTTTCTTACTGTTTCACGGGAAACAGGGTCCTATGTTGCTTAAACTATTTAGGCGAGAAACTCAATAGGCTAGGCACAACACAGCTACGAGTTCTACAATGTAGAGCAGCCAACAAGGCCGGTGAGTTCTCTCGCCTTGGTTTTGGTCTCAGAGTCTGTCAGTTCGGTGATTGTCTGGGGCGTGTGTAATTTGATTTGGTTTCGGTGTACCCATTTTGTCACTGGCTTGCCTTGGCCTTTCCATTTGGGGAGGGACCTATTGTTCATCCCCTCTTGGTGAGCAAAAGTGGAACACCGAACCAAACCCCTTACTTGGAGCTGGTCCTGCGAGGGCCTTTTGCCATAGTGGGCTTTCTTGACCTCCATGCTCTTTGCCAAGTTCTTCTGAGAAGATCTGGCAAATGGTCCAATCCAATCTATCTGCAGATCTGCCCATGGGAACATAATTCCCCTCTCTTGTAAGGGTGTTCTCGGGGTTGGACTTGACGGTTGGAACTGACAGCACGTCAAACAACCTTTCACATAATGAACCACGTCTTGGTACATTTTGGGCCAATAGGCCATCTGGCACAACTCATCGCAGGTTGCCTCGACACCTCGGTGTACAGCAGTTGGGGAGTTGTGGCCGAAGCTTAATAGTACCCCCCTGTGGTGCTGGGGTATAACTAGACGCGGAGAAGTATATGAATCAACAGCATACACCAACAGACCATTGCTCAGTGACATGTAGTCGCTCGACAACAGTAGTTGTGTTAGATACTCTGTTGAGTCCCTGTCTGTGTCAGGGATAGGTGTTGGTGTGTCCCCAGCAAGGAGCGCCATCATGTGGGCTAGGGCTGGGTCAGCCGCCTGTAATGACACTAGATCAAAGTCTCTTTTCACAGGGGCCGTCGTCCCATCAGGGGACCGTTGGTCCCGCTGCAGTAACGCAGGGATTTTGCCAATGACCGGAATGGTCAGGCTGGAATCATAGAAGTCAGTGCTTATCAACAAACCCAAGTCTGTTCCTTCGCACAAAGTGACGTCGGTATCCAGCCTGTCTGTAGACCTTCCTTCCACATCCAAAATGGGTGTGCCTTGGAAAGTCAGACTTTGCCGTAACTGGGCATCTCTCCCCCCTAAAGGAGGAGTCCCCGGTGGGGAATTAGTGCCCTGTAAGCAAGTTATTTCCAGCTGTGCCTCCACGAGGTCACTGTTGGTCTGTTGAAACTGGGTAAACTGCGCCTTGAGGTCGGCGATCTCTTGTTTAGCCCTATTCAACTTACTATCTGTGGTGGCTAGCTTGGTGACAATATCAGTCAAGCGAGCCTGTGTCTCTCGTAACTCAAGTTCATCCGTCAAGTCTTTTATCTGCTGCCGAGACCTGGCAATTGCCTCCACGTTAGCTTTGACTGCTAAGCAATCAAGCTCATGTAACCGGACTAAGTTTGCCAATACATGCCCAGTTAATTTCTCGCGTTCTGCCTCAGTGTAAAGTCTTGATTCAGCATGAGCACTAGCTAAAGTTTGGAGATTTGAAAGGACTGTGTCTGCATCTATTTGACCGACGTTAGGAATGTCAGAGTCTGTCAGACTAAGCATCTTTCTTATAGCTACGCAACAATCCATGTTCCCTGTTCGTGTAGCTGGCTAACAGCACAGTATGCTTCTAAGCCGCAACACTTCTGTCAACAGACAGCGGTAGGAAACAATGCAACAACCACGCTCCCTCGCTGCCTCTCAGGTAAAAACAGCACTGTGGTCCTCAATTTGGTTTGAGGACAATTGTGCACAAGTGAAAAGGCTATATCGTTTGTGTTATTATTCCTGCCCCTAACCCCCCTTTTTATTAACACCCTTAGTTCCTTTTGCAAGGAAGAAAGGGAGTGAATAAAAATTAAAAAGGGAATAAACACCACAAAAAAATTTTTTTTGAATTAAAAATCTCAAACTGCAAATGTCCAAAATTAAAATAATTAATTAAACCCAATCAGTCAATTGCCTGATCAACCAAACCTCAAAGGTTTAATCAACCACACATCCAACCAAACGGAAATAACCAATTAAACCAGCAAGCTAATTGCCTGGTCGATCAAAACCTCAAAAGGTTGTTAGATCCACCACTCATTTAGCCAGAAGGTTATTTCGAGCCTTAAATTTTAAATGCCACCAAGGAATGACTGAATCTCTTGAAATTCACACTCCTAATGACAAAATGGTATTAATTAAGTAAACTCAACAATTTAATTGCCTGGTCAATTAAAACATCAACCACACACTTAAACAGAGTTTATTTTAAAAATCCCAGCGTCCAACGAGAGATCGGAATGAATCATTAAAATAATTAAGTCAATCCCCACCTCAAAATTGGAACTGCAATCTTCAAAACAAACCCATTTGAGCATAACGGGCCAATGAATTGACTGAAATCCTGTAAGATTTTAAAACGATCAGTCAACCAAAGTCCACCTTAAAAATTTAAAGTCAAATGATAATGCCTGAAATAAGCTAGGGCAGGGGTGTGATTAAAACGAATAACAAAAGACCTGTATCCCTTAAACAAAACAAGCTTGATTTTGCACAGAACAAAGGCTATGCAAATTTAAAGAATGCTCCAATTTTGTCCAAGGCACAGGCCGTAAATAGCAGCAACGTTTCACTTTATGTACCACAAAATCAATTATCCACAACCGAATTTGCCTGAAATGAGCGTGAAAGAGGGCTTACGTGAGTTTACCACAACACCACGCTATATGTTTACAAACACAAGCAAACAACGCAAAATGTCCCCACAGCAGTGAGGCAATTAATGAGCTACCAGTATATGCGAACTTAATGAGTGTACTCTGACACGCAAAATAAGTCCCCACCAAGTGCAAAGATTAAGAGGTGTTAATCTTCGTCAAGTAGCAAAACACGACCATGCATGTTCTTACAGCTCACATAGTGAAGCTAATGTTATGACACGTGTGACACCAGCGACGGCCACTAGATGGGGCGGCACGCCTTACTTGTATCACAACAACGTGTCAGTAGGCTGGACACCAAGTGTCACGGCCTGAGACCCCCACCTCTCAGGGCGGAGTTTCAGACGGGGGAAATCAAGATGGCGATTTTGCAATCTGCCTGGGTAGCAGCGTCCCACAAGTACAGCGGAAACGCCCCACGTCACCAATTTCCAAAATGGCGACCTCGCAAAGTCGCAAAACACAATGGCCAGAGTCCCCCGAACATTAGATGGTTTCACACTGTCTTTTGACCAACGTCACACCAAGTATAACGCTGCTTGAACCGTATGGGCCCCGTAAAAGCAATCAAGCCAACGACCAGACAGTCCACTAGATTTATTTCACTCCTGATTTAATGACCGGACACCTCAAAACGACGCACTATGGGGACACTTAAGTCTAAATTCATACTAAACCTTTTAAAATGGTTTTTCTGTAATCCCGTGAGCCGCTATGGGTTCTAGACAATTTCCAGGCTCCAAATTAGCAATAGGCATTACACAATGACACTATACGAATTAAATCGATCTGCTAAATGGCAAAATAGATTCGTTGCTGAACTATTCACGAGCAGCTTACGCTCGGAGCAATTGGCAACAGGGCGCTAGGAAATAAAATCTGTTAAAAACGATAGCCCTTGGTTTATTAATTTCGCTCCTTATATTAAACACCACAAGCCTCTGCAGAAAGCTGCGGATAAATTGGGAGGGTATTCGAACGTAATGTTGTAGGTCCCAGCCACGGTCACAGCGTGAGACGCGGATCAAACCATTTACTCTAAAAAAGAAACAACCTCGATTCCAATTACATGTACATTAATTTCTCTCACATCGAAGGGTCTTATATAACACAGTAAACCAGTTCCGTTAACGGGACACCATTATGTAATATGCACAGGGGTACCATTATGTCAATATGCACACGGGTACCATTATGTAGGGATTATTAGGCAAGGTTATGATGTCAATTAGCCAGAAATCAAATGCAACCCCGACTCGCCAGCGAATCGAATACACATTTAATTCCTATCTACTTGCATCTCATTAACGTCCAATTGAAGACGTGAGTCACTTAGCCTGTCAATATACACATAGTTTCCACTCGGAATGAAGCGATTTGAAACTATGTACATACTGTGTATCTTATCATAAAAACGTCTATCTGAAGACGTGAGTTACGAATACCTGGTATGAATAAATACTGTGTTACAGTTCCCTCAATATAAAACAAATCAAATACACACAGACGGAATCAAAGAATAGTCCAGAGATTTGTTTAGATTGTACCAGCAAAATGAGATATTTATTATATCGAAATACTGTTACAAAATGCTTGCATCTGGTTGTGTGCAATCATTCATTCAAAAATAATACCACATAGCAAATGAACGAGCGCGTCAACAGGTATTTAGTGGAGACATGAGCTTCAGCTAAATAAACTGTTGTGCATTGAAAATATATATTTTGCCAGGCCGGTGTGAGTCCTACCTTTGATAACTCGCGCGGTGAAGCGGAGTTAGTCAATGGTAGTACACAATTAAATTCGATCTGGTCAAAATGATATTACAATTATAGCTTCGTTCTGTTTAAAAGCACAATGCAAAGATAGTTTCAGGAAGAAGAAAAGAGGAAAGAGGAAAGAGGTTCTCGCGAGGAGGGGCTCTATGGTTGGCGTCACTTTTAAGATTTAAATGACAAAACTACGTCAAAAGGGTAGCTAATCCTATCATTAGTTCTGAACACTATTTTGTATTAAAAGAATGTCGTTCTGGGAGCTCGACTGTCAAACACATCTTTGACCAACCTTTTCGATGATGGAACCTCAGCGGCGCTCGGAAACTGGATACCAGGGTTAAGTTGACAAAATTAGTTTCCAGCCTGCACGCGAGTGTAACTTTCCTCGTACTTGTTTAGTTAAAGTATATAGTATAAAAAGTCGGTCAAATCGTTTCATATGGAAACCCACAAGTGGTAAACGGGACTCGCTCTAAGTCCTGATGTGGTTTCCGTGGCGGTGCAGTTCTAAGAGCTCACCGGCTGAGGCAGCCGGCGTCTCGGGGAGAAGAAGCACCAAACTGAGCAACGTGTCTTGGGGTGACACACGTTATATTGAAAAGGGGGTCTCAAACTAAATTAGGCGTTTTCCTTTGTCTAACTTCAAATCCAGTTTTAACCAGTTTTAGTTGGAGTCAACAGAATTGTTTATACAGCTTTTACGGCCCACAGGAAGAGGGGAAAGACGCTGTCCTGTGCACCTATCACTCTCTCTCCTTATCGCTGGCCTAATCGCTAAGGAATCTTCTCTTTCAGATGTGTGCGCACACACACACACACCCACACACACACACACACACACACACACACACACACGTGCGCACCAACGCACACACATTTCCTCTCATTTGACGGACATGTTCACTCTGGTCTCAACGCAGTGGTTAGAACATAGGTAGAACAAAGAGGAGAAACAGTAATAATAACATTTGAGGACAGGTGTCCTACACATTCATTTATAGCGTTGCGTGGGTGTTTAAGGCAGTGTGTATGCGTGTTGTAATCCAATTCCACGCAGGTCTGTTTGCGTGTTGATTTGTGAGTCTGTTTCTTGGTTGAACGGTTTCTTGCGTGCCAGCCGATCTGCTTAAGCACTTAAAAAGGCAAAAGGGGTCGCTGGGAGGTTGAGGCGTCCTGGTTGCTTAGTCAGTGTAAACATCAAACTGGTGTGTGTGTGGTGAACCAGTGATTTAGTGCCAAGAGGGATGTCACCCTCCCCCTGTTGGTTTTGGTCCTCTAAATTATACTCACTCAAGAGGAACCGGTTTGGGGGGGGGGTGTTGCATTGGTTCAACTTGCATAATTGTCAATTACAAACCCTCCCAATGTCAGGCTACACATTCATTTACAGCAAAACACAAAAAGGTTAGAATGTGGAGATAAGAGGTTTCTGCCCGACAGCAACAATACAATAAAAAGGATGAAACCAAGTAATGGCCGTGTGGAATGAAGGCTTTCAACCTGGAGCTTCCAACAGTATTGGCCCAAACAGACTTGGACAATGCCCAGGCTTATATGTGTAAACAGATGGAATACAGGAATGGTATACAGTGTAGATTATTAGAAGAAAAAAAGCAGCTCTGCTACAGCCTCACCACAGGGAGTCCCAACACAATGGTGCAGTCAGTGTGAGTTTGTGAAGTCTCGCCTGGGGGAGACCGACCGCTATATAACCATGTGATGGTGATGAATGTAATCCCTTCTGCCTCTTATGCTTGCAGTAGGTTCACAAGTATAGAACTATTCACTACACAATGAGTACATGATTACATACTGTAATACTGTACATGCTGTACTGTATCACTAAATTAAACATTTTCCTTCTCTTAAGGATCTGGAGATTGCTTCATTATATGGCTTCATTTCGTTGCTGTCATTCAGAAACCTTGCATCTCCATCGCCATCATTGTTGTTTTTTTCCATTTTTACGCCCAATTTTATACTTTGCCATATGACAGTGTCACACATAATAGCTGATCTACAATCAATTGCAACACGTTTGTAGTTTTTTGAAAATCTTTGAACATTTCTCTTTTTACAACATACCCTGCATGAAAAGTAAGAGTTTTGGCCATACAGGTTTCTGCCCAACAGTACCAATTTCTTCCTGTACTGATTGTTGCCGTTTCCTTTAGACAGGAGTCATTTAGCAGCCATACTGTATCTGTCTGTTTTTGATGAATTGAACATGGTGGACCCTATTGGAAACAAGTGTAATGCTTAATTGGGTCGTCCACTCACAGTTAACAGCCTTTGTATTGAGTTTGTGCTTGAAATGTACTGTAATTCTGTTAATAAATATTTCAATCAATCAATCAATCAGTCTGGGCTGCGGTCGTAGCTGCTAGAGGGAACATGTATCTCCTATTATATATACTGGCCTCTCTTCACTGGCTGTTAAGTTCAGAATTGAGTCTAAGGTTTTACTCTTTGTATTTGAAGCACCACTGTTGGCATGTTTGGCACCACTTTATTCCAACCTCCTGCATCCCTGCCACCTGAGGGGCCTCTTGGATCCATCATCCTCTGACCAATTACTTCTATTCCACGGTTAAAGTTCAAGGGCGATCGTGCGTTCTCTATTACTGCCCCAAGGCTTCGTAACGGTTAACCTCTTTGTATTAGGTCACCAGCTGTCAACAGTTTGACATCTTGTCTTGAGACACACCTTTTTCCAAAGCTTATATGCATAGGATTTCGTTCCAGCTATGTGTTAATACAGCAGCATAACAATCATTTTAATCACTTTATCCATTGATACATTGGCTATTCAAAACCAGCAGATCTTTGTGACATTAAGTGACGCACTGTGAGGTCATAGATTTTACATCTGCTATTTTGGATTTTTGAAGTGTTTGAAAAATCTTAATTTTAATTTGTGTTAAAAACATTTAATATTTTCATCTGGAAGGTCCCTAGCATGAAACATTTTCAGATGGGGTGTGTGTCTGCGTGACAGTGCTGCACAATTAATCGAAAAAAGATCGCAATCTGGATTCGGACACCTATGCAATCTCATTCATGAATTTGAGCAAGAATCGTGCAGCACTAGTTGGCTGTCCAATTAATTTGAGTTACTCTTATGTTTTTGCTACAAGAGAGACTTCATAGAGAGGTTTAAGTCATGCACTTTGATGTTGTCTGTTTAAATCCGCAGTAGTTGGCTCTCTGGCTCCAGGTGCCACATTTTAAATGTAGTAATGTTCAGCAACTACAGACTAAAGACAATAAATAGGTTCATGGAGAAAAAAAATCAAAATCCGGTGAGAATAGTGATCTCTTATTATTCTTGTGGAGGAAAATTGAGATTCACATTTGACCAAGAATCATGCAGCACTATAGTCCGTAATATATTATCAATTTGACGGTCCTGTTAGCCCCGAAAACGTTGTGAGAACCACTGGCCATACAGTATAGCTACATCTCACCCAGCGTCCCTCCTGTGAGAACCACTGGCCATACAGTATAGCTACATCTCACCCAGCGTCCCTCCTGTGAGAACCACTGGCCATACAGTATACAGTATAGCTACATCTCACCCAGCGTCCCTCCTGTGAGAACCACTGGCCATACAGTATAGCTATGTCTCACCCAGCGTCCCTCCGTCCTGCTGGAAGGCGGAGGCCCAGTCCAGCAGCAGCTCCAGCCTGGTGATCATCTGCATCAGGCAGTGTGAGCTCCTCCCCGTGGCCAGTTGCAGCTCCATGGTGACGGCCTGCAGACGGCCCTGCTGGAAAGTAACTACAGTAAGTACATGTACTGAGGCACCATACTTAAAACGTAAAAAAAACGTAAAAAAAAAAAGTTAAAGCATAAGTATAACATAATGCTTAGTTAAAACACCAAAACGGGTTCCCGTCCAGAATGGACTTTGAGGCATTTGTCTCGAGTATTTCCAATTTCCACTCATTTTACTTCGGATCGAAAATTTGTACGTTTTACTCCGCCACAATTATTTGAAATGAAAACATTAGTTACTATTACTAATTACTTTATAGATTTGGATTGTTATTACATACAGTAACACACATTAAACAGCCGATGTATAAGCTCACAATGCGCTGCAATGTGACGCATTGTGAACTTGTAGATCTGCTATTTTTTCTTTTTTTTTTACTTGGATTTTCTACATAATGACTACCGGTACTTTCTACTTTGGTACTTTAAGTACATTTTGATACCAAATTCAATACTTTACTTTACACTTGATTTCCAGAATTTTTCTTATAACTAGAGTAGTTCTGCGTTGCAGTATTGACACTTTACCTCCACTGGCAGACGTCTGCTGCGTCTCTCGCTGCCCTGGCGGCGGTGGGCAGAGACGGACTGCTGCTGCTGGACGCCAGCCTCCGCTGGGCTCCAGTCTTCTGCCAGCATCCTCAGGAGCTCCACCACTCTCACCCTGGCTGACAGCACCTGCTCAAAGGAACGTCAAATTGTCCCACCGTGGTTCTAGTGACAAAATGTGTATGTCAAAACGTGGTGATCTATACTAATGGGCTATACTGTACACGAAATGGAGAGAAAGAACCTGCTGTGCTCCAATAGAATCCAAATCCAATGTAGTCACAAGCTCTTGTTTATTCTTGTCATTGGTTAAATCGCCCTATTTATAAAACCTACAGACAACTATATGCTACTTTCAACCTTTTGTCCCTATATGGCGAAAATAGCGTCTCTGTTGGGTGGAAACTGTGTCCTAAACTGTTACTTTTCAGCAAGTTGTGGATCTGCTACTTTTCAAACTTTGGTGTGACACTGTAGGATGATCAAGTATGGCGTTCATTTACAAAAAATATATAATAAATATAGGGACAAGCTGTTTCTGCCCGACAGCAATGGAATATAAACTCACGACACGTCACAATGCGAGTCATTGTGAGCCTGTATACAGCAGCCATTTTTGCTACCACTTGGCTTACAACAAAATATAAAATAGGGCTTACAGCAAATTATTAAAGACAGACCTGTAGTCAAACGGATCATGGTCAGAAATGTTCCACGTGTTTCCTAGATGGGATCAACTCAACATGGTATACCTTCTTATCCTAAAAAGGATCTAGTCAACATGGTATATACCTTGTTATCCAGCAGCGCCTGGTATCCTCCTGCGTGAGGCACCACCTGTCCCGCCCTCATGCTGGCCCCTCCCACTCTCACCATGCGTCCACTCAGAGGCTCGACAAACGACTCAGACAGCAGGACTCCGCCCACCGGCAGCGTGGCTCCTGCAGCAAACACGGCCATGGAACTCAACGACATTCATGGGCCTGGGGACCGCCTTAACGGGTCCGTAACTCTGAGCGTGTGCAAATGGTTCCATTCGCACAATCTCAGAGTTAAATTGGCCCAAACTGGGGGTCCTTGAAATAAAATAAAATACATCTCTGAACGTCTACACTGTAAAGTCCTCAGGGCAGTATTATGCGTGTCTTAAGTACCAGGTCTTATGACTTAACTTAAGACCTGGAGGCGTGATCAATGCCATTTGGCTATTCTGAGTGGCCAAACAGCATTGACCACGCCTCCAGGTCTTAAGTTAAGTCATAAGACCTGGTACTTAAGACACGCATAATACTGCCCTCGGTGTCCAATTCGAACCCAAAGTTGACAACCTGGGATGTACAGTATAGAGCCCATTTTCTGACCTTTTTGAAATTTGACGACTTCGGTTTCTGTGTCGCGATTCTTAACAGATTTCAACCTGGAATCCCTATTTTTTTTGTCATGTAGCCTAATAGGTGAAAATGCTACAGCCATAAATCTTACAGACTGCAACCGAGTAACACAAAAAATAAAAAATGCAAGTGAGGGAATATGGTGTGAAGCTTTATCCAACGCGTGGTGTTGACAGTCAATCAGGTCTTCTCTTGTGTGCATTTAAAATGTTTATTGTGATGCAGGATGATGACAACTTAAACAAAACCTGGGTGTTTAACCGATAACGAACAAGAAAATAAACCTAAAACATAGAAACGAATCCCTACAGCTGTGTGCATCTGCCTGGGGACGCCCCCAAATAGGCTGTGCCCTGATCCCCTGCCCATGCTCGGGTCAAGCAGTAATATCACAGCACCTTCACATAACACGGATAACAAACCACAATCAAATTGGCTACAACACAGTCCATAACACTGACCTGTCACCGGGTCCAGGCTGACACCAGTGGTCAGAACCAGACCCCCTGTCCTGGGGTCCAGCATGGGGGATCCCATCTGAACGGGCTGATGCAGGCCCGTGAGGGGGCAGACGTGCACCGCTCCCAGCGGGTACACCAGCCCCGTCTGGGGGTGGATGGTCACGGCCAGGATGGGCACCGGGACCCCGGTGTCTGGGTCGGCCATGGGAGCCCCCAGCTGCAGCCGCTGGCCGGGCCGGAGGCCCCTCAGCCGAGTGGCGGGCAGGGGCTGGTCGGAGCGGCGGGACACCGGGTACGGGACGAATGGAAGGAGAGGGCTGTCCCACTTCCTGCTGTCTCCTATAGAAGCAAGACTATAGTGCATTTTTGTGGATTTCAAGCCATTTTCACATTATTGTAGCTTACTTTAACACACTTTTTTTTTTAATCAAAATCATGATTTTTCGCACAACTGAACTTGGCACGATCTTATACCACAGTGAATCACTATCTTTAATTCATTTCATCGACCCCTTGTCTGATAAACATTAGGCCACATACCTCCATTTATACAATTTGTTTTCCACCGGACTGTACAATATGTTCATTTAACTTGTGTGTGTAAAAGTACTAAAAATTGGATATACTAAAGCAAAGTAAAACAAAATGTCTCAAATGTGTACTCAAGTACAGTACTTGAGTAAATGTATACATTTAGTTTCCATCATAAGTACCTGTGCAGGAGTCAGTGGTGAACACCAGAGTGGACGTGGCGGGGTCGTATGCCACGTTGCCGGCTATGGGCATCACCCTGCCAGTCTGTGGGTGCAGGAAGAAGTCGGGTGGCACTGGCATGGTGTGCCCGCTGCTCAGCAGCATGTGACTGTGGGCGTTGGGTCTTATCAGGCCCGTGACGCCGTCCGAATGTACTGCTCCACAGGCCCGCAGCGACCCATCAGGACCTGCAGTATATAGAACCATGCAGAGATGAGAGAAGATGACAACTTCTAGCCTGGAATCCAACCTGATTCGCTATGTTCGTCTTTTTATCAGAAAACTCTCAGAGTTAGACCCATAAGGGTCCATTTGGTTCCAAACTAACATTTAGCTGGGGACCCCCTGGAACTCCTTCAAGGACCCCTGGGGGGCCCCGGACCCCACTTTGGGAACCACTGGTTTACATGACAAATCAATCATCGACTGCATGCCTCACTTCTAGTTGTGCCTATTTTGACCAACAGATGGGGCTATTTAGCTTCACATTTCAATGAAACCAACCAGAGTTAATGCTTCATGATGACATGTTCTGAGAACAAACATATCAACTCAACATATACAGTATGTCAGGAATTGAACACTCACTGATGAGGTCTTCCTTGACCAGAATGGTCCCGGTGTCCAGGCAGAGGAGCTGGGCTCCGGTGCCCTCGCCTAGCACCCCCCAGGCACCCTGCCGCTGGCACTCACACGACACCTGCTCACCCATCTCAGCTGCCAGGGACGACACTCTCTGAGCCACGCTGAAGATGTCACACACCACAGCACAGTAAAAAGCACAATAAACACTCTTAACATAAGATAAGACTAGAGCGGTGCCCGTTGGGAACTGGCCCACTTGGAACGATGCAAAATGCATGCTCCACTCTGCAGTTATTATATGTGTCCCTTTTATGCCCAAATATGGAGTCTATGCAGATGTCAGAACATATTTGTGATGTCAAAACAGGCCACCTCCATATATGGAGCCTAGGCAGGGGCCCTGTCCAGAGCCTGGGCAGAGGCCTTTTGTGGCAGTTCTGGACAACCGTGGGTCCGACGGACTCGACACCGGGCACTATACACCTGTGGTGGTGTGGAATGCGTGTGTCGAATTTGAAGACATGGCACAATTATAGATAGATAGAGATAGAGTAAGATTAGGTCTTTGTTAAATGTTTGCAAAAGTAGGTTGGGGGTGCTCCATAATCCACAAATATAAACTATACATGAATATCAATACTAAACGTATCTAAAAACTGATAGAAAAGAAATCAGCAATAAAGGACAAAATGACACAGAAGATGTTGATTGTTTTTTTCCCCTATAAAAAAAAATAAGATATATTTATCTTGTAGCCTTGGGGAGCCTGGGAGGCTTGTGCTTGTGCTGGCTTTGAGACTGTGATACCTCTTCCCTGATGGCAACAAGATGTACAGGCTGTTGTGGGGGTGTGTGGGTCTTTGATGAGCCTCAGGGATTTCCTGAGGCAGCGCTGGGTGTACACTACAGCTCCTCCAAACTGGGCAGTTGATATCCAGTGATGCGGTTTTGAAGTATAGGGAGTCATAGTTTTTGATGGCTGGTGCAGGAGGGTAGAGCATTCCACATTTCCGTGTGACATAATAGTACTAGGTAGAATTAATCCGTCCCCATGTTGGTCAACCTTTATTGATCCATGGAGTGAAATTCAGCAAGAGCTGAGCGAAACATCGAAGAGGAGGTACAGAACCAAACCAAGATACAGTAGATAAAAAAAGAAGAAAATAAATAAATAATGAGCTTATATTCTGACACTAGATATATGTGCTAGCTGGGTCTCTGAATGAAGGAATGAATGTCAAATGTACAACATGTTTCAACAGTTAATTTTTGAATGGACATACGGTACATACTGTATATATCCCCAATGAATATATTAACGAACCTGTGTGTGTGTGTGTGTGTGTGTGTGTGTGTGTGTGTGTGTGTGTGTGTGTGTGTGTGTGTGTGTGTGTGTGTGTGTGTGTGTGTGTGTGTGTGTGTGTGTGTGTGTGTGTGTGTGTGTGTGTGTGTGTGTGTGTGTGTGTGTGTGTGTGTGTGTGTGTGTGTGTGTGTGTGTGTGTGTGTGTGTGTGTGTGTTATAATGAACGTTAAAGATTGATTTTTTTTTATCACATTGTGTTATACTGTGGTTGTAAATGCTGGCTATTTACGTTGGCTGGTGTTGCTCCCAGAGAGGCCTGTGGTGGTTGTTGTGAGCCTGGGCTAGCAGCCTGCTACACTCTCTGAGTGGAGACATGAAGGTCCCGTCAGCACTCTGCTGGGCTTGGAGCTCTCTCCTCAGAACCTGGAAGACGAGGGACAAACCTCACCATAGTTCCTCAGGCTATTGGTTCACAAACATTTTCATGTGATACTCATTAGCCCGCAGACCCCCATTTGAAAATATATGCCAAGGACCCCCATGCATAAGAGAAGATTTTTACGGCTCTAGCAGTGATTTTTCAGCCATTTTCATTTCAAGGGCCCCCGGTTTTCTAGTGAATTAGGCTACAGTCCCCCATTTAATGGCATTTCTATCTCTGGGACGCCAATTTATATTGTAAAATCACTGTTAATTTAACTCAGAGTGTACAAAATGGAACCAAACGGACCCGTTAGGGTCCGTTTGTTTCCATTTGTACACTCTCAGAGTTACAGACCCATAAGGATCCATTTGGTTCTTAATTATCATTTAGCTGGGGACCCCCTGGAACTCCCTTAAGGACCCCTGGGGGTCCCCGGACCCCACTTTGGGAACCACTGCTCTAGATCACTGTTTCCCAAACAGTGGAAAGGGACCCATTTGTGTGTCACAAGTGAATACATGTATATCCCTTTATTTTTTTGTTTCCTAAATTTTGTCATTAATTATTATTTTTAAATGCTTTAAAAAAATCACACATGTTCAGGAGTAGAAAACAAATTCAAACATTTTTCAAAGATAATTTAATGAATAATACAACCATAATCAAAGAAATTCCCTAAATTCTAAAACAAATGTTTAATAAGAAGTAGTTTTATTTATTTTTTATTATTTAACCTTTATTTAACCAATAAAAACACATTGAGACTGCGTCTCTTTTTCAAGTGAGAACTGGCCAAGAGGCAGAATACATAATTACACTTTCAATGCTACATGTCACGTTTTACAACAGCCAAATAATAAGTCCATAAACAATACCTCCAGAAGCCTATAGAATATATACAACAATACTACACTAACAAAAATAGTACACTAACAATAACCGGTGGTTAAATAGCAGATCTGAGGGGGCATGATAGCGCTGGGGGCAGATCTACAAGCTCAAAACGCCTTGCTTCAATCACACCGCATTAAGAGCTTGTAGATCTTGTACTTTAATGCTTTTGTGTGATTCTGTAGTAAGTAGGGCGCTAATTTACAAAAACACATTGTATCATGGTGTATGAAAGTCTTTTCTCTTTTCTTTTACATTTAATTACTTTTAATTGTAGTGAACGTGATAGCCCCTGGTCTGCGATAGACACAAAGCTCTGGATACAGTAAACCAATAGATGCACATTAGATAAACAGCACATGTAGTGCTTCCCCTCCTACTAGGTATCACAATAAGACAAAGAACAGACACTTGAGAAGTGTGTATATAGTCCTCTATCATTCAAGGTCACTGGGGCGTGCGTGCGTGCGTGCGTGCGTGCGTGCGTGCGTGCGTGCCTGCCTGCCTGCCTGCCTGCCAGCCAGCCAGCCAGCATAATTTATGTATTGGTATAATATTGTTTATCACTGTATGCATGGTGCATGGTTTATTACTTGATGTGTTGCTCATGTGTTGTGCACTCTTTTCTACCTTTTTACTCTTTGCTACAGTAAGACCCTGAATCCCCCCCCCCCCCCCCCCCACACACACACACTTTTCAGTGAAAAGCAGCGCAACACGTGAGCTTGTAGATCTGCTATTTTGGAGCGTGACACCTACACCTTCACACAAGCAAACATAATAGGACTTGTCTTTTAGTTCTACTGGATCTCTTTTCTTCTTTTAGTCCCTCACTAACATTTTAGTCTAGTTTTTATTTGTTGACGAAATTGTCAATAATACTGTAGGCCTATTTAGCTGTAGTTTTTGTCATCGTAGCTTAGTTTTTATTTATTTTTTTAAGTTTTCGTCAGTGAAAAAAAGGTAGTCTGCGGACATTTTCCGTTGTGGTTTCAGTCGACGAGCTCAAAACTGACCTGCAGCTGAGTGCTGAGCAGGGCTCGGAGCTGCAGGGCCAGAGACCTGCGTCGGACCACCTCCCTCTCCACCTCCCTCCTCAGCGTCTCATAGCCGCCGCCCACCTTCTCCTCCGCCGACCACAGCGAGTGGATGACACGCAGTTTACCCAGAGCGCCCTGGTGCAGCTCCTTGACCTGGGTGGTGGAGACACAGAGTACATGCATAATACCACGTAACATGTTTTACATGTGCGTGCACAGAATCAAGGATGCACAGCCCAGGTAGAAATAATAATAATAATACCTTTGCAAACCGTCCACTGACAGTTAGATGTAACATACAGGTGCTAGTATGATATATTGTTGGTTGCAGTCGTTTTTTAGTTTTTTCGTAAATTAGCGCCGTACTTGATCATACTGCAGCGTCACACAAAGTAGCAGATCTACAAGCGACTCATTTCGAGTAGGCCCTGCCCGTCACTGTATATGTTTCTTTTCCCTTTTTACCTCCTTTATGATGAATTCCTGTTCTGTCTATAGAAGTGTCTATTTGTACGTCTCTAAATGTTTTGATGATTTGAACATGGTGGACCCTATTGGAAACAAGTGTAATGCTTAATTGGGTCGTCCACTCACAGTTAACAGCCTTTGTATTGAGTTTGTGCTTGAAATGTACTGTAATTCTGCAAAACTGTTAATAAATTCTTCAATCAATCAATCACACTTTTTTAACCTGGAAGAAGGGGTGAAAAAGGAGTATGCGCTTTGTGAGCAACTCCATGCAAGTGTAGATTAGTCATGTACTACGCACTTTATGTTTTTCTCCCTTTTAACTGCAATGATGAGCCTATGTTACTTGTAATGTGATGTGACAATAAAGATTGATTCTGATTCTGAGTGGATGGGAGGGGATTTCCGGTGCCTTCTCTATTATATATAGAACTCTATGGTTCAGCGCTGCTGTGTCAAATTATTGTGCATTCACATGAAAAGCTCAGCGCGGCCCTACTGGTGCAAGCGAGAACGCAGGCGTTTTGTAGCAACACCGCAGGCAATTTAATTCTTCTAATATAATATAATCACTCACTGACTGACAAAGTTACACCGGCCCAGTGCCATCACTTCCTGTTCTGTCCTGTTCCCTTTCCTACTACTGCCCTCTCTCTTCACCACCAGGCTTCAATATTAAAGTGCAAGTGTATTTAAACAGATTGGGTGTCATATTGGAATGCCTCTGTTTCACGGTCGCGCCCCACCCTCGACACTCCTTTTGGACTTTCCTGTTTCATACTGTACAGATTGTTTGTCTGCCGTCATTACAGCCCCCGGGGCAGCCGAGTTGATAAAGCGTAAGGGGAGATGGGCAGTCTCTCCATCCTTTTGTTGCTCTGCAAACGTGCAGGTCTTGCAAGTGGTACACTAGGTGTAGGTGTGTATGGGTGTGTGTTGGGAATGTATGTATACTGCATGTGTATAGTAGTAGTAGTAGTAGTAGTACTAGTACAGTTGGAGGCCATCGATATTGTCCTTTTCTTTTTGCTGAGGTTTGCGTGATCTGCGCCCATTTTGGGCGGGAACCCCTTTTGGTGTTTTAAACATTATGTTATAATTTAGCTATTGAAAAATAGCAGATCTACAAGCTCATAGCGCGCCACCGAGTGGCGTGCTACGAGCTTGTAGGTCTGCTTTTTTTGAAAAATCGTGAAAATATTTATTTCAGAAAACTGGAGGATTTAGAAGGATTTTTTAAAATTTTGACCCATTTTAAATGGGTCAAATGATAAGGGACAATATCGGTGGCACCCAACTGTAAGTCTTACTGAGCCACGAGGCCCACAGGGGCAGGAGCCTATCTCCTGTTTCTGTAGCATGAGGCAGCTTGATGTATACACCCCTTGGATATGACGCTAGTATGCCGCATGCAGAACTTAAAAGGATAGTTCACCGCAAAATGACTTTTTTCCATCGATTACTCCCCATGGAGACATTCCTAAGCCAATAATTTGATGACCAGCAGTGGTTCCCTGTGGAGACACAAAGAGTCTCCATGGGGTGAGTAATCAATAGAAGAAAAAAAATTATTTTGGGGGAGAACTATCCCTTTAAACCCCAATCCTGAGTACTGGAACACCTCAGGGCTGCGTTAGCTCACCTGTCCTTTTTACTTTGTGGCAACCCGAATAGCTATATAATTAAATTCTCGGATGATACTGCCATTTTAGCCCTTCTGGATATGGATGGGTATTTAGCTGACTACTTTTTAGAGCTACAGAGCTTTGTAAAGTGGTGTGATGACAACCACCTTGTTCTTAATGTTAAGCAGACACAGGAGATGGTGTTTTGAGTATTGGTGACCTGTGGTCATTGCGTGTGTGCGTGAGTGAGTGCGTGAGTGCGTGCGTGCGTGCTCACCTCGGTGGTGAGCTGTCCCAGGCGTGTGGTGACAGACAGGCTGTGTCTGAGCAGCAGGCTGTAGAAGGTGCTGGTGCTGAACGCCTCCAGGTCCACCTGGAGCTCATAGTCCCAGAACTCCCCTGCCGTGTCTACACACACACACACACACACACACACACACACACACACACACACACACACACACACACACACACACACACACACACACATTTTAACAATTTTTTTATGTCCACACAAAGGGTATGCATACAAGGACACACAAATATTATAGGTGCATTAGAGTTACTGATCTGCACAATCATGGCATGTGTTTTCATGATACAACAGGCATGTCACTCAGTACTCTATGGGTATACATAACAGCATCTCCGCCATGTATGACGGCTGCCAATTATAGCAGAGAATACTTTGCCAGCCTTTTTGCCTCCTTTTTGGGCATCCCAAGTTGTTGGAACCCTCTAACAACCAGTCTGTGCGTATGCCTATAGGCTGCCAAATATAAAGCCAAATGGTCTGCACCTATAGCCCAGCTCTGAGATGTTATGTAGAAGTGGTTGGTATTTTATGACGTTGGTCATAAAGGCTTCCTCTAGGCCAGGGGTTCTCAACCCGTGGGTCACGACCCCTCGTGGGGTCGCCAAATTATTTTGGGGGGTCCCCAAATTATTTTCAAAAAAAAAAAAAAATGATTTTTTAAAAAACTTTATTTTCACGATTTTTCAAAAATAGCAGACCTACAAGCTCGTAGCGCGCCACTCGGTGGCGCGCTATGAGCTTGTAGATCTGCTATTTTTCAATAGCTAAATTATAACATAATGCTTAAAACACCAAAAGGGGTTCCCGCCCAAAATGGGTTAAGGTTATTGTAGCAGTCAATTTATATTGGGGGTCGGGAGGGGGCGGGGTGGGGGTCCCGAGACATTGCCAAAAAGGTTGAGAACCCCTGCTCTAGGCTATGGTCAAAGGTGCAGGCTATACACACACACACACACACACACACACACACACACACACGTTACCCAGTGACCTATCTTGAATGATAGAGGACTATATACACACTTCTCAAGTGTCTGTTCTTTGTCTTATTGTGATACCTAGTAGGAGGGGAAGCGCTACATGTGCTGTTTATCTAATGTGCATCTATTGGTTTACTGTATCCAGAGCTTTGTGTGTATCGCAGACCAGGGGCTATCACGTGCACTACAATTAAAAGTAATTAAATGTAAAAGAAAAGAGAAAAGACTTTCATACCACGATACAATGTGTTTTTGTAAATTAGCGCCCTACTTACTACAGCATCACACAAAAGCATTAAAGTACAAGATCTACAAGCTCTTAATGCGGCGTGATTGAAGCAAGGCTTGTAGATCTGCCCCCAGCGCTACAGACTGCACCATCGTGCACCCTCAGATCTGCTATTTAACCACCGGTTATTGTTATGTATTTCATATGATGTAATGTATTTTATGTGTGGACCCCAGGAAGAGTAGCTGCTACTAAGGTAGTAGCTAATGGGGATCCAAATAAACAAATAAACAAATACACACACACACACACACACACACACACACACACACTAATTGACACTATTAATACTGTCATATCATTGCTGTCGGGCAGAAACCGTAAATTGGTTCATCGTAAATGAACGCCCTACTTGATCATACGACTACAGCATCATAAGCAGCATCTACGCATTTTCAGCTTGTCAATCTGCTATTTTTGATACTTTTTAATTTTTTAAACGTATGAGGTTTCCACTTAACAGAGACGATTTAACTATAGAGAGAACTTAAGTTCCGGATAGTTCCGGTCATTCACTATGATTGGCCGGAGCCACATTCAAAGCTGCTGTACAATCACAATCGTTTTAAAATGTAGCGGCTTCTGATAACATTTTTTGTAAGAAATAAGGCCATGAAGTTGTTTAATATTGATTCATTTCACAATTAAAAGGCCTAGTTGAAAAATGTGTTTTCCATATGCAGGCTATTTCATGCATTATTTGTAAAGCATCCATAACAACCTTGTTTGTGCAGCCAGTCAGGGACGACTTTCTTGTACAAATTATGCTTGTGGTGAAATTTGTATTAACTGTTTTAATCGAGATATGCCACACAAGGTTGTGGTTTATATTTTAGAAGAGCTAAAGGGCTCTTTGTTACTTGTTAGGTATACTGCTCACTGTTGTGACTTAACAATGCCTCTTAGCTCTCACCATAACAACAGCCTTGCGTAGCTTATTGCTTTAATATTATCGCCTCTGCCGAGTGGAAACCTCATTATGTCCACAACTGTTATTTTTCAGGATTCAAATTAAAAAGCAGCAAAAACGTGTCGCTTTGCGCCATGTTTCGAGCTCGCAGATCTGTTACTTGTGATGCTTCCGTGTGACGCTGCAGTATGATGTAGTATGATAGCAACGATATAATCTCATAGGCCCAAGTTGCATAATCACAAAAGAACATGAGGCACTAATCGTAATGCCGCGACAGCGTAATGAATATCTGATAATCCACCGTGTTGACATTGTTCCAGGTGTAGTATCAGTGACTGCACGTGACAGCAGCCATTTGACCAGGAACAGAGTAAATGTCCCCAAGGGTCACTCACTCCCTGTGTTACATAACCAAGGCCTTCGTAAGGGTCTCACAGGTGTGTGTGTGTGTGTGTGTGTGTGTGTGTGTGTGTGTGTGTGTGTGTGTGTGTGTGTGTGTGTGTGTGTGTGTGTGTGTGTGTGTGTGTGTGTGTGTGTGTGTGTGTGTGTGTGTGTGTGTGTGTGTGTGTGTGTGTGTGTGTGTGTGTGTGTGTGTGTGTGTGTGACAAAATGTTCCCACAAGTACACAGAGGTGGTCAGAGGTTTGATGATTATGGGGTTGTCCAAGTATAAAGCAAAGCAGCTTGCAACATACTGTTCAATCTCCATTATAGGCAGTCAGTCTATTTGGAGGAGAAGGTGCTTTGTGTACCCATGATTTTCTTTCGGTGCATACGACGGAATGAAGTGACCAATGTTGGCTAATGGCTGTGAATAAGTTCATGTGCATGTGTTGCCTATATTCTGTACATTTAGGGCTTGTTTGGACTCAAGCTCTGAGACACATGATGTCTCAAGTGTGTGGGATGTCAAAAGCAACTGAAAAATATTTTCCCTTGATAATGTATTTTATAAATACATTATCAAATAAAGAAATTGAAATGTGTGCGTGTGCGTTCTTGGGGTTTGTTGTGTTCCTGAGTGAATGTAAAGGTTGTGTTATGTAAAAAACATAAGTCTGGCCTGTGGGCATGTGCAGTGAATGAGCAGGCTGTGCGTGCCTGCATACTGTCTGTGTGGGATTATCTGTGTGTGAGGGGGACAATGCTCTCACCCGGCTCCATTGAGTCCCGTGTCATTCTGGCTTGGAGGTTTCGATGAGTCCTCATCACTGATGTCATCCTGAGACCTTTAGACGAGTAGTCGTCCATGTGGTACCCTGACTGTAACACGCGATACCGCGCTCTGATTGGCTCCTTGTCGGGCCAACCGTATTCGCGGAACAGGATCTGCGCACACAGGGGATGGTTATTTCTAGGAAACTATTTGCTTTACAAATGTTTATGCACAAATGTTTTTGTTCTCTCTCTCTCTCTGTGTGTGTGTGTGTGTGTGTGTGTGTGTGTGTGTGTGTGTGTGTGTGTGTGTGTGTGTGTGTGTGTGTGTGTGTGTGTGTGTGTGTGTGTGTGTGTGTGTGTGTGTGTGTGTGTGTGTGTGTGTGTGTGTGTGTGTGTATTAGGCCTACTGTTTATGCAGGCCTTTGGCTGACCTCGGTGTTTTGTGCTGCAAGCTGTACCTTATTTATTTTTTTCGTTGCTTTTTTGCTTTTAACTGTGTTTTGGATTAACTGTTTTTAACTTGTACGGTGATCTTGAGTGCCCTGAAAGGCGCCTTATAAATACAATGTATTATTATTTATTATTATTATTACTATTAGTAACAAAGACTGCAGAAGCAGACAACCCAAAAAACACTACAAATTAGAAGAGTACATTCTTGTAGGTGCAAGGCTCAAAGATATGAAATGGAAAGAAGGAAGTGCCAGCTAGCACTCGATGGTAAATGCTGCATAATGTATATAGCGCCTTTATCCAAGGCGCTTTACAGAGATTGTGCATTACATTCACCCATGACCCATTCATACACACATTCACACACCGGGGGAAACCATGCAAGGCACCAGCTCGCACATCGGGAGCAATTCAGCCGATTCGACCGAAAATCAACCGATAATTCCCAGTAGGTTACTTATTACGCCGATCTTATCTAGCCGATCGGCTCGTCTAGAGCCTACTGGCTGCGATTGGCGTTGATGACACGTTAACCGATCGGTCTATTCAGGTCTACTGGACATGCTGGGAGCCAATGAAAATGACAAGCCTCCTCATACCCTCCTACCCTCCCCTAAACTTAACCGCAAGCATGTCGCAGCGCGGTCCTAATATTAACGCATGTTCGCCAACCTTAATCCTGTCGTTTTGGTCTACTGCCTACTAAAAACGACAAGCCTCCTCATACCCTCCCCTAAACTTAACCGCAAACATGTCGCAGCGCGGTCCTAATATTAACGCATGTTCGCCAACCTTAATCCTGTCGGGTTTTTTTTATCAGTCGGCAGAGCATGCCCATACTCGTCGAAAACAATCGTACTGATCCGAACTGATAACTGCGGTCTTGTCCATTGATAACAGTCAAAGCGGGTGAGCAATTAGGGGTTCAGTGTCTTGTAGTAGAAAGTAGAAAAGGACATTAACAGACAAGGAATTAACAGTCACACTTTCATGGATTACAGTGAAATTGGAATGACACATTCACAATCACTTAATTCTGTTGCACTGTTAAACTCTGGAGCCACGCAATGAGGCACTAGACACATCCCATTGTTTGCATCATACATTTGAATAAAACCATATTTGATACACATGTACAAGTACAAGTATAACCAACATGTAAAATTATAGTAATCCGTTCTTCATTTCCTGTGCAATGGACAAGCTGAAGTGTGTGGTTATTATTGCGCAGCACAAATCGGAATGTTGTGCATCTGGGCCGACTCCCAACATTTCTATTGCAGGCACTGTACCAAACAGATCTGGCATATAGTGCATGGTCTGAGAATCCACTAAGTGCTTTCCCTTACTGTAGGCGCGTGGGCAAGATAGCAATTTAAGGAATTGCACAACAACATTAACCTGACTCCGCCAGATGGGGGCGGTATTGATTCACTAGTTCACAATACAGCCCCAGCTAGGGCGGGATCTTCCAATCACCTGCCAAGTAGCTCGAAAAAAGGGACGGCCTTCTTCCGTGATTGGGCAACAGTGATCCCAGTTGGTTGTGAAACAAATGTGAAGCAAGCGTCTTCCATCTGGCGGAGTGAGGTTACAACAACATGTGTCACACCTTCAGCCGAAAGTAACGAAGTCAGCATAGCGGGTAGCGCAGCCGTAAGATACCGTTTGGGGACAGTGACAGCTGCCTTGTCCGCAATTAATGGGTGGCGACTAGTGCCAAGGGATAGTGCACGGCACAAGCAGAGTAATCTAGTAAGAGAGTGGCGACACGCTTTGATCTCGCCACAAAGCGGGGTGCTATGGGCTATAGTTCCAAACATTGGAACTATCCTATTGAGATGGAATGAGCACTTCCGCATTCCATTGTTATACAATGGGAGTCAACGCTAGTGTCGCCACTCTCTTACTAGATTACTCTGGGCACAAGATAGGCCCCTTGGTGCACAACTAATCAGGCGTTAGGGTTTAGGTCACGTGTGTGCGTGTGTAACACCCGGGAATCGAACCTTTGTCATCTGTATGGAAAGACAACATCTTAACCACTAATCCAAAGGGATAGACCTATCTCTTTGACTTGGGGGAGATATTAGACTTTTTCAGTCTGAGGTTGTGACTTGTGAGCCACTCTGCTACACATGCGTGGCTGCATGCATGTGTGCGTGCATGTGTGCGTCTGAACAGTACTGTAATTATGTATGTGCGTGTGCGTACATCTCTTCTGTTTTGTATTTTCAAAACAAACATTCGATTTCAATGAACATTTTTGCATCGTGTTGCATGTGAAACCTGTTTGTTTTGTGTGTAAGCCTTACCAGCACTGTCATGCATATGCACAGTATGACCACGGCTCCAAATATCAGTCCTCCAGTCACCATCCAATCGGGTCGCAGCAGCAGGTTGCGTCTCCTGGCGATTCCCACCCTGGTCACGTGACGGGGCAGAGTGGGGAAGAAGGGTCCCGTGTCATAGCACTGTCCCCCCACTGGCATCACGCGCACATACTGACACAGACACAACACATCACATTTGACACTATTATTATATTCTCAACCTTTTTTCATTTCAAATAGGACCCTCAGTTGGATATGATTTAAGCATTATTATATCTAGAGGCCCGCCCCCACATATTCATTTCAATGAAAAGTGCATGAATCACCTGCATGGAAGTACCTCTTCCTGGATTGGCTCAAACGTTGGAGTCATAGAGCAGGCCTTTCTGACATATAGCGCAGTAGTGTTTTAAATGTGTGCAATCACAGATTTGACCACAAGGCGACGGCAACTTCACTGTTATAAAGGGTATGCGCGTGACATCATCATCATAACCGGAAATAATGCAGGAACGACTACTGAAAAAAATTCTGGCCTTGATAGCCGACAGAAAAGTCCTATCTGATTGCATTAAACGACATTAAACTCACTTTACCACTCGATTTGCCACTCGATTTCCCATTCAATTTATGCATGCACATACTTTCTATACTGTGTTATTCTGGGGGCTTGGATTTATACCAGTCATTCTCAAAGTGGAGTACGGGCACGCCCCGGTGTTTCTTGAGGGGGTTCCAGGGGCCCCCCAGGGGGTCCCCAGCCAGATGTGTTAATATAGCTTCGATATCAGTCTAACCACTTTAAACCTCTTTACATCGGGTATTTGAAAATAGCACGGTGGCACAGTTGGTTGTGCTGTTGCCTCACAGCTAGAAGGTCCTGGGTTAGATTCCCGCTGGGGACGCTGTGGGTGCTGGGGGCGTGTTCTCTCCTCCGCATCAACCACCGAGGCGGGGTTGGCGAAAGGGCCTTTCTGTGTGGAGTTTGCATGTTCTCCCCGTGTCCCCTAGGTAGTTACAAAAAACATGCAGTAATCTCTAAACTACCTCCCCTAGGGAACTGGTCGGAATAACGTGTTCCTTAAACAAGGACAATTAATGAACAGGAGGTAATTTCAGTCTTCCAGCAGGTTAACCCTCACAAAGCCACCGGGCCAGATGGGCTCAAGGGAAGGGCCCTGAAAGAATGTGCCAATTGGGACCCATGTTTACCAAACTATTCCAAATGTTTCTCAATATCAGCTTTGTCCCCCAGGCCTGGAAAATGGCAACCATTGTCCCTGTGCCAAAAACGGCACGAGCAAAAGTGCCAAATGATTTTAGACCGATCGCCCTCACTCCTCTATTAAGCAAATGCATGGAGTGTGTAGTGAGTAAGGAGCTCTCACTGCAAACAGCTAAGTGCATGGACCCCATGCAGTTTGCTTATAGAGCCAGTCGAGGTGTAGAGGATGCCACTCTAACTTTATTGGACAAAATACAGAGTCATTTAGACAAACCCAAAACATACGTCCGTGTCCTTTTTATGGACTTCTCCTCTGCTTTTAATACGGTCCAACCCCATCTTCTCCTAAAACGCCTGTGTGACCTGAACGTCAGTAGCAATCTCATTTTGTGGATTAGGGAGTTCCTGAGAGAGAGAGACCGCAGCCAGTCTGTATTAATAACACTCTGTCTGACTGCCTTGTCCTAAACACTGGCGTGCCACAGGGGTGCGTTTTATCCCCTCTGTTATTCTCCCTATACACAAATGAGTTGAAATATAACAACAAAGACTTCTCTCTCATAAAGTACGCTGACGACATGGCCCTGGTTGCCTGCCTGCAGGACGTTTCCAGTCCCTCTTACTCCCAGCACATCGACCATATTGCCACCTGGTTTGACAGCAGCTTCTTTGACCTTAATGTCACTAAGACCAAGGAGCTGTGCTTGGGAGGGGGGTCAAGAGCAGAGGGCTCAGGGTCCATCTTTAGGCCTGTTACTATGAGTGGGGAGGAAGTGGAGCAGGTCAGTGACTTTAAATATTTGGGAAGGACCATAGACAATAAACTCACCTTTCAGACCAATGCAGATAACATCTACAAAAAGGCAAGGCAGCGGCTTTTAATGCCAGTAAACACACCCTGACCATGGTCTATAGATCACTCACTGAGAGTGTTCTCACTTTTAATATCGTGTCCTGGTTTGGGAATCTCTCAATTAGAGATAAAAACAAGCTCACCCAGGTAGTCAACCAGGCAAGTAAGATCATTGGAGATAAACAATTGCAACTTCAGGACATATACAACCGCTCCATAACCAAAAAAGCAATTCAGATTTACAATGATTCTACCCATCCACTTGTTGCCATCGGGCAGGAGGCTTAGGGCAAAATTAGCAAAAAAGAAGGGTTACAAAACTTCGTTTGTGCCAACTGCTGTGGACATTTTAAATAAGAAAATGTTTAAATAGTCTAATCGCCACTGCTCATGATCACTGTTGTTATGTTAATGTGAATGCATTTTTATATAGTATCTTAATGCACCTGTGTATTTTTTGTAATGTTTTATTGTTGTAACTGACTGCCGGTGTGCCAAAGACAAATTTCCATTTTATGTAAATTGAATGGACAATAAAGTTTTCTTTATCTTTATCTTTATCTTTCCACGCGCTACGTCCGGCCGGGGAAACTCTCCCCTGTCAGGTGAAAATAAGCAGCTTGGACTCCGAAATTCATAGCAGGAAGCATAAGGTCAGTCCGCTGCCCCTCCCAGGTTGGCAGACGAAGTGTAGCGCCCAGGATTACATTTGATAATTGACAATGAGTGAAAAAATTGGGTTGAAAAATCGTGGGATAAAAATTATCTTCAAAAATATCTTCAAAAAATAATCTTAAAACTTGTGAAATTTGTGGCGGTCCCTGGCACAAATTATTCAGCTCAGTTTGTAAGTCTTTGTCATGAAAAGTTTTGAGAACGTTTCAAATGTAAATATTTATGGGATGCCAATATGCACGTATAAAATCTGTGTTTATTTAACTCTGCGAGTTACAGTTCGGACCACTGGTGGTCCCCGGACCAGACGTTGAGAAACAGTGTTATGTATATGAGGTCAACTCAATTGGTTCATCTTAAAGAAAACAAATTGCATGCAAACAGATACTGTGTATACACGTCATTACAGTAACCTCATACCTCAACAAACACATTTTAAAAAAGGATTAAAAAACCACACCCATCCAGACATCACCATGATACAGATTTTATCACCTCTCCCCTATGATAACACACACACACACACACACACACACACACACACACACCATAGGTCACAGCATGCAGGACGTGCACAACGCGTCGCAAACATCTGAAAATAGGACATTCTGCATACTTTATGGTACTTGATGCCAAAACTTTTGTACTGTTGTGATAGGCAGTACAACCCGTGACAGCTCGTTCTCTGACAGACTGTGATGTGTGTAACATGGCACTGTGTAACCTGGATATTTGAGTTGCCCCCTGGTTTGGTTGAATGTGCATGTTCTATCTTTGGCTCTCATTGGCTGTGGGACGTTCCGTGTGGGAAGTTTATATACTAGAGGTGGGCACTTCCTAGTTCCTAGTTCAGTTATCAGGTACTCGAGCTCACTGCATGGACGGACAAGGGACAAGTCTCCCGTTCTGTGCCCAGCTAGAGTGCCATATTAATGACCATAATTGTTGACCAAGCCATCCGACAGGTTATTGTGTGTTGCGGAATCTGTATGAAGTCTGCTAGCCTGCTAAACGGAGGAATCCTTGTCGTGCCCTCATTACCCTTACATCACATCACATAATTTATTTAACTCACGGCCATGATAGTGGCAGCGGTGGCCGAACGGATTGCGGAGCGGTCTTGATACCGGAAGGTCGCCAGTTCGAATCAGCGGTCCAACACGTTAAAATTACCACCGCTGAAGTGCCCTTGAACAAGGCATTGAACCACTACGATGAAATGTTCTATGAGCAGGGCCTGGCTGGAAACAAGTTCTTGAGCTTAGCCCAGATACCCTGGGTAAATATAGTAATCATTTCATTTCATCACATGGTTTGGAGCACAGATTCATAAAAGTATACAATCAACAGTATACAATACATTACATGATATACATCGACATATCGGAAGGCTTTCCCTATTTGTACAGTGGAAGAACATTTTTCAGAAAAGCACCCAATTTATAGATTACTTTTTGTTTTTCAGATTTTAGTAATGCAATTAATTTAAACATAAATTGGCAGGTATTTTTGCCTGAAATTCATAATGCTAGTATTCTTACATTCCAACAATGTCCCACACTTCTACACAACCAGCAATATGAATTTTGAATACAGTAGGCTACTTGTAACAGAGTATTTCTAATTTCTGTGTTGATACTACTGTGAGCACTTCGGCCTCACTCAGACCTTTACTGCATTGCTGTATGCTTGTTGGATGAATGTTGTGTAGTGTCATGGCCGCCCCAATGCATTTCCAATGGAAGTCACATGGTTTGTAGTCCAAATTTTGGACTACAAGCTGTTGTATGGCTTTCGGCTGTGTTTCGACTGCGCCCCTCCCCCTCATACAACACAAATGTTGTGTCAAACCATGTGACTCCCATTGGAAATGCATTGGGGCGGCCATGACACTACACAACATTCATCCAACAAGCATACAGCAATGCAGTAAAGGTCTGAGTGAGGCCTTCTTCTTCCATCACCGTATGTAATCAATGTGAGTATGAAGCCAACATTACCATGTGTTTGTACTGCTGGCTGCTCAGTGAGAGAGCGTAGACTCCCGGCTGGGTGAGGAGCAGAGAGAAGAGGCTGGGAGGGCTCCACGAGACAGTCAGCTCCTCCTCCAGCTGTCTGAACGCTCCCCAGTCATACTCACTGTTTGTGTTGTACAGGTTCTTACTGGAACACACACACACACACACACACACACACACACACACGAATCTCACATTTTGTCTGTTGAGAATCAGTTAAGTGACACAGACAGTGGCGTAGCAAAGTATCCCTCGAGGGACGAGATAATTTTGCGACCTATAATGCATAGGTCGCGACCTATTCGTTATGGGTCGCGACCTATGCATTATAGGTCGCGACCTAAAGCTATAGGTCGTAGGTCGCAAAATGATCTTGCTGTCTCTCAGACTGAAGTCGCTCACATGTCATACTGAGGGTAGTGTTGCTTGCTGACAGTGAACAGTAGAATGTCTCCTAGATGGAGACACGCTGTGGGATTCAGCACCCCGGAGACGCTGGACTCTCTCTCTCCTCCTCCTTCTCCTCCTCCTCCTCCCCTTCCTCTTCCTCCACTCTTGTGTCCTCCCAGTTCACTGGAGTTCCAGGCAACATGGTCCTCTGATAGCCCATCCAACAAGGCCTCAGAATCCTCATCTGCAAAACAGTGGTGTAAAGTAACTAAGTACTTTTACTCCAGTACTGTACTCAAGTACACATTTGAGGATTATTATTGTTTTCAGTAGTAGTATTAGTATTTTCAATTTCCAGTATTTTTACTTCTTCTCCACTACATCTCAGAGCGAAATATTGTACTTTTTACTCCACTGCAATTATTTGAAAACTTTCGTCACTATTGTTACTTTGTAGTATTATGTATTTAGTACATTTTGCATACCGTAATTTTACTTGTAATAGAGCATTCCCACATTGCGATATTGATACATTTTATTATTTTTTTAACCACTGCTGCAAAACAACAGCCCAGGAGAAGATGACTGATAACATTCTCTCGAGGCTTGTTGAGGCAGAGGCAGAACAGCCAAAGTATTCATAATAGATTTGTGTTAACCACTTTCACACCGATGTCCCTGTTTTGGGAATACCTTTTATAGGTGAAAGATGTAAAAAAAAAAAACGTAAACTAAATAAATATATTTTAAGCGATAATACAATCTCCCTGCCCTTCTATTGAGACATTTAGATCGTGTTACAACTCAACTAGATACAGGATTTGACACGACATTTGACCTTGAAGTAAAGATTCCATTTTCAACTTATCAAGTAGGCAGGCTCTGCTCAATGGTAAAAATGACAGCAGCGAAAACCTGGTTCAAATCCGGGGTAGAAGAGTAATGGTACATGGTGCAGCTTTAAATATACAGCTTACAACGCGTTGGAGTACGTCACATTGTTGTTGTCGTTTCTTTCGTATGACGAAGCTTAGAAGCTAGCGCTTAAGTGACTTAAACGAGTGAATGAGTACTCGGACAGGTCAAATTGAACTTTTTCTACCTGCTGAGCTGTGAGCTCCCCACTCTGCGGCTGAGACAGGAAACAGTTTACGAACTTCCTCCGGGAGGCCTGTAAGCAGGCCAACAAATCCAGCCGCTGAAGGAAGACAAGACAAACAAACAAGCAGTCAGATAATAAAGAGGGCAGCAGGTCGTTGGGTTACTAGATTACAGTGTACAGCATGAGGGCGTTGTATAGGGAGCAGTGTTCTTCACCTGTGGTCTGAACGGCATGAACAGGATGCGAGTTGAGACGATCGCTGTCGCACGGAGTAGTCCCATGGGATCCCCGCTGTGTGAAAACGCTCTTCAGCTGTCTGCCTGACACACCTGACGCCTGGCGTGCACAATTACACCGTTTAGTGTTTTAGTGGGTCACAGTGACATGACACTCGCCTTGTCTTTAAGCTTTCCATGGCGACACAGAAAAGACTATACATTATTGTTGTGTGCTCTTTCGAGGTATGTTTTCCATGTGTTATCCGATGACGTGTTGTGAAATTTAAGTTGATGTATATGTATTCATCCTTGTTCATCTGGAGAGTGTTGTTTATCCTATTGGGTGTCTTCAATTATACTTGGTTTCATCTTCATCTTCTACGTTATCCTTGATTAAGATTTTCACCTCTTTATCAATATTTCAGCAATTCACACATTCACACACAGTTATACGTACATACATTCACACCTGGGAGCGCACCTAACGTGCACTCACATGCGTGCAATATGAAAATATGTACGTGCTATATAAAAATAAACACTTGACAGCACCTTGACAAAATGAAAAAAAAAATTGGAGCGAATTCAGAACAAATTCTCAAGACCACAAATTCTCAGGAACAAATGCTTAGGCCTAAATGGCCCTCCGCCAGGGCCGGATGAACACCTCTGAGGGCCCCTGGGCACTGAAGCTCAAAGGGCCCCATATGGTAGATCGGGCCCTGCCCACCGCCCTTTGATGAAAGGCCCATGATGTAATTCTCCATTGGTTTAAAATGTTGTCTCTGTCGGGTGGAAACCTCATTATCTCCAACTGTTGCTTGTCAGGATTCAAATTAAACAAAATAGCAAAAGTAGCAGGTCTGCAAGCTCAAAAGGTTTCGGGCTTGTGGATCTGCTACTTTTGATGCACTAGTATGATCAAGTAGGACATTAATCTACGAAAACACAGTAAATTAATAGATACAATAACAATAATTTAGTTTTGGATAGGATTTGTACTTTGAGCATGCACGTCTCTGTGCCAGATTTTCCTGTGTTACGTGCTTATCCGTTAATCACATAATATGTGATTATATCCTTAATATATTAGGAATTATTATATTATTAAGAATGCAGTGCATGGAGAGGTACGAGGGTGCTTAGTGCTATAGGCCTATAGGATATGCTGTGCATACTGTACATGCAGTACCATACCGTTAGCCTCATAGCATAATTGCAGACTGGTCTGGTGCCATTTTTCTGAAAACCTCAGTCTCATAACACTGCTCCTTCATTGTTAGTGAACTTTTGCTGCTCCTCCACCCAGCTACCACCTGTTGTTTTGGATCTGCTGTTTAGGTACGGGGGATTCGGAGTCCCTATGGTTGGGACTGATGCGCTTGATCAGAGTACCTAAAAAGCAGATCTGATTCATCGTCAGACTCAAACCATATATTTCTCATTTTATATTCAACTAGAAAAAGTGCCCCTCGGTGCACAGGTCTCCACCAGGGCAGGTCAGGTTGTGGCCTCCTGGTGGTGCTATAATAGGCCAATGTGAAAAGGGTGCCATTTCTTCATACGCCTTTGATGGCAATTGGATGATTTGAGGCATTTTGTTCCAAAAATGTGTTTTGCAAAAATCAACCTGTTGGTGGCGCTATAACAGGCCAATGTGAAAAGGGTGGGATATATTCCTCAGCCTAGTAAGAAAATGTGTGAAAGATTTCACGTAAATTGCATGCTGCGTTCATGATTTGAGGCTTTTGTTCAAAACGGGGCAATCTTGCAAACTGTGAAAGCCAATTATAGCCAATTAGGATGGAATATGAAATATCAGGTCAAAGGTTTGTCCTTGGGCCCAGGCGGTGGCGTAACCGTCTGGGCACCCGACTGGTAGTCCAGTCGCAGTGTGCCGCGGGTTCGACTCCCGAGCCCGACACGGCCTTTACTGCATGTCTTCCCCCATCTCTCTCCCGTTTCCTGTCAGCCTACTGTCTGTCCCTTCAAAAAACCAATAAAAGGCGTAAGCCGCAAAAAAAATTCTTTAAAAAACAAAAAAAAAAAGGTTTGTCCTTGGCCTCTAGGGAGTGTGCATGCAACGTTTCACGCAGATCGGTGCAGTTTCAGGTAAAAAATGTGAAAAGCTGCCTCATGGTGGCGCTATAACATGCCGTTCTGGAAAATGTGGGGCAGAGGTTCATCATTGGCATCCAGGGAGTGTGTGTGCAAAGTTTGGCATCGACCGGGTTAACGGTGCCGGAGATTAGCTGTACACAGACGGACGGAAGGACGGACACACACACACACACACGGACGGAGTGCAAAACATACTCTCTCCCCATGCCTTCGGCCTGGTGGAGACAATAAATATATATTTCATCCATTCATGTGTTGTCCTGACCGAAATGTTGTAGTGTTTCCCAAGCTTAGTTTTATTTCCCCTGGCCTGATCAGTATGCCAAACTTCCCAGAGGAAGAATCTACTGCCATTAGATGATAATATTAAGACATGGGGTCCTGCATAGTGTGTTTATACATACAGTACCTGTCTCCCAGCGTGTCTCCACAGCAGCTCCATGTCTCCATTGAGGAGACACTGCAGCGTCAGAGCGTCATCAGGAGGTGAGCTCCTACACAGGCTTCCACAGTCAGTCCTTCCAAAGGACTGTCTGCACACACACAGCCCCAGCTCTGCATCATATCGCTCGTAGTCCTCTGCACTCTGACACACCTACTTGAGAGGAACTGTCTTAAACACACAGCTCAAAATGTATGGTCAAATCTTTTACATGTATTAACTGTAATCACACTCAGAGTTTTTTCAGCAGGCTAGGCTATGTGGTTTTTAGTCACGTTTAGCGACAGGGCTCTGTGGATGCTGATGGAAATTGGTCCCAAACAACACATTGCCTTGGAACTTTCTGTGAACCTTCATGTTCCCCAGATTGTGACGGTTGTGACCTCTACTGATTTTGGTGACCCCGTGGCCTTTTCTCTTGCAACCCCATAATGCTAGGTTTGATTGATTGATTGATTGATTGAAATATTTATTGTTTGCAGAATTACAGTACATTTCAAGCACAAACTCAATACAAAGACTGTTAACTGTGAGTGGACGACCCAATTAAGCATTATACTTGTTTACAAGAGGGTCCACCATGTTCAATTCATCAAGGTGTACAACTGATGACTCTGCGTGAGGGCGACTCCATTAAAAACATTAGTAAACATAAACATTTCAGGCAGAAGCAGTCTTGCCGATATTCGTTCGAGATGTTTTTGTGTCACAATAAAGCTTCTGTCACATAGGAGCCCTCAGTGTGCTTCTGTCACATAGGAGCCCTCAGTCTTCTGTCACATAGGAGCCCTCAGTGTGTGAGCATTTATTTATTTGTCTCTGCTTACTGTTTGTCGCGTACTGCTTTGATATGAAAGGACACCCACATCAGATGCAAGGAATCAAGCAGAGAAATATGACTTGTTGTGACTTGCGAAGTTGCGAGTGAGAATGCCCTTTTCTCGTCGGCATATAGCAGGTGAAGGTCATTATTTGTATCATTATTGGATCTCAACATCGGATTCGGGGGTCCATGTGGTTTCATAAAGGTTTCAGAGTTACATTAACTGAGGAGTTCTAAACCTTTTTAATTTCAAGGACCTCCAATTTGATGTGCATTAGGTCATGGACCCCATCTCTCTCTCTCTCTCTCTCTCTCTCTCTCTCTCTCTCTCTCTCTCTCTCTCTGTAAAATCCTCAGTGTTTTGCCCTCAACTCTCAGAGTGTACATAGTGGTTCCATTAAGACTCCAGGTGGTCCCCGGACCCGACATTGTACTGTGGACCCCCCCGACCGTGAGAAAGGTAAACAGGCTGTCTGGGAGGAATCGATGCTTGAGTCACCAATGGAAGTACTTGGTGCTTGCATAATGCACTGCTCCTAATAGCAGAAAGGCCAATGGCACCGATGCTGCTGCCGTCACTGATTCACACTTTGTACCTTTTATACACTGTAAAAATGCAGAGTTAACTTAACTCCCGACACTGTAAACATGGACCTGTGACGGTTCATGTTTACAGTCTCAGGGTGAAATGACCAGTCATGGTTTTATGGTGTAGTGTCAGGGCCAGTAGCCCCATACGGTAGCTTTCACCTTTATCCTACTTTCTGTGTGCTCATGCGTGTGTCCTTTACCTTTTGCCTACAGTGCAGGGCCCATTGATGTCTGTCCAGACAGTCTCCGTACTGCGTACGGGTTCTCCCATCCCTGCAGACATCATACAGAGTGTGTGCACACAGGTGGCCTCCCTTGCTGGCGAGCTGGTACCCCAGGGCACACTGGCACTGCCCGTCACTCATCTATACATGGAAAGATATGGGGTACAAAAAACAGGGTTATTATAGTTAACGAAATAACTAAGACTAGATATTTTAAGAAAATAATAAAACCGGCTTTACAACAACAAAAACAAGATAACTCAAGATAAGTCTTTGTCAAAAATCCTCAAAGGTTATTTTTTTGCTGACCACAGTTTTGTGAGAGCTGAATTTCCGATAATGGTTTCATTCAGCTCCTTCGGTCACACATCAGCTCCCATGCTATTATACTGTAGTTGTAATTGCCTTTGCCAGGCCGACAGGCCAGGAGGCAACGTTTTCTTTGCCTCCTGTTTTACGGTTTTATGTTGAAAACCTGGTTCAGTTGAATAATGCCACTATCGGCTCTCGAGAATATATATAGACTGTATATAGAAAGACCTACATAATTTATCAAGTTTAAAAAAAACACAGACAAACACCTTACAGCTACAAAACACCAGACACCAGTACTCAACACTTAATGAAATGTCAAAAAACTAAAACTGTAAAATAGATGAAAAAGAAAATCAACTATAACTTAAGTCTGGCAACCGTCTCATCCAGGCCAGTTTGCTCCCTGGTTATCTGAAACTCTCAGATGTGAACGAACACCTCTCAGGGCAGCCGAAAGGAAGTGGCGCAAGACAAAGCTACCAGATGACCTTTCCCACTTTCACTCACTCCTATCTGCCTTCTCACTAACCACTGCTAAAACCTCTTTCTACCACACCAAAATCCAATCCTGTACTTCTAACCCAAGGAATATATTTTATATAGAGATTCCACTGTTACGTTCTTAGCTTACGCATGTTTCATGAATACTACTTTTTATGTATGTGATGTATTGCCATGCTTTTTTGTTCTTGCCTCTGGATTAAGAGCGTCTGCTAAATGCCTAAATTGTAACTGTTTCTGTCCTATTCTGTCCCCCTTCCCGCCCCTCTTATACTCCCCCTTCCGGGACTTTCCTGGACAGCCACTGTTTAGTCCAGTGTTCGTGCCCCAGGTAATATCTTACACTGTAAAGCTTTTTATTAACACAAGTATGTGCACAAGTGTGTAGCCACATTTAGTACGTTGAACTTGTCACAGGTTTGTCCAATTGTTTGTCTAATAATATCAATACATACATTTTGGGGGGAGTGAAATGTAGGCTTTACCTTTTTTTATGTAAAAACATAATCTCACCCACTATATAACGACATGCCCAAAATCAGGATGCCAGAGTTTATGCGTTGAACCATGAGGACACCCATGCACGTGCACAGATAGGGCCCAGGGTGCACGACACCCATGCACGTGCACAGATAGGGCCCTGGGTGCACGACACCCATGCACGTGCACAGATAGGGCCCAGGGTGCACACAGCCCTGCAGGGCAAGAGCCAGGAGAAAATGAACCACGTTGCTATTTAATATGAGCTGATGAGAGCACAAGTCACCATGCATGCATGCAGCCACCCTGAGACAACCCAGGAAACCAGAGCCCTGCTGGGGCAACCCGATCTACAACTCTGTCCGCTTCCAGCTACAGATTGTTTGGTCTAAAGTTTCTGTTTGGTCCAATGAGGAGCCTATACATCCTCGTTTACTGTACTAGCGTGCAAATCGAATCCTTTAGAAACAAAAAATGAGTGACACAGAAAAATTGGATTACCGGTATCTCAGGAGGTCGGCGTTCAAACTGGAAATGATTGAAATCAAGGAGGGAGGAACACATAGGACAATTATAACGAGAGGGAAGAAGACTGTGGTGTATAGTTAGTCACCGACATCGAGAATACTGAAGAACCGAGGACATGGATATTCTTAACCTAAAGACTCTTTATAGAACTGGGTTAATACTATCAGGTATAGTCATTAAAGACGTTCTTGCCTGGAAGATCTGTCCTTCTCCCAGGCACACACAGGTGTCCTGCTGCGGCAGAGGCTGCTGTGCATTAGGGCCACAGGGCAGGGCGGCAGACAGACCCGCTTTGGGACAGTATTGGTGAGGAGGACAGCTGATGCAGCCACCTATGGATGCAGCACCAGCAGTCGGTCCGTAGGTTCCTTTGGGACACGGGATGGGAGTCGAATTCCTCTCTGGACAGAAGTAACCTTCGAAGAACAAATAATTGCAGCAGATATAAAGCAGATATAAGTCCCACTGGGAAGAGACCCCGGGGCAGACCAAGGCGCAGTTGGAGGAAACGCATCGACTCACTGGCCTTGGAACGTCTCGGGATCCCCCAGGAGGAAGTCACTAATGTTGCTCTGGAGAGGGAAGTCTGAAACACTCGACCCGACTACGGATAAGCGGTTGAAGATGGAGATCTAAAGAGATCAAAGATCCTGGCTACCCCAACCATGCATGGACTGTTTCAGATGCTGTCGAGGTGCAAGTGGCTTCGTATAGCTGCACAGAGCCACTGGCAGTGTTCTAAATATCTACTTCCTCCAGACAATCAGGCTCATGAATGATCGGCCGTAGCTACGCGATACATTGTGTGAGCTTGTAGATTGGCTCTTTTATAGTGAAATGATTTGGTGCAGAAGGGAAGAAAGGAGTGGTTTAAAAATGCTAAGAACAAATTCAGTTTAACCGCAAAAGACCAAGATAAGATCCCTGCAGGGGGACCCTTGTCGGGGTCCGCTATTGATTCCGACATCCCATTATTCCGTTGGTCAGTGTGAGGTTAGGGTAGGCCCACAGTGAATAGGTTTCGGATTAGTTATGATGGGGCCAGTCGGATCAACGGGATGTCGGAATAATTGTCTGTAAGAAAAATGATGTGGCAACCCCTGGTCATCTGAAGCAGTCTACCTATATACGGGTTTAAGTGGTTATAAAAGAATGGTTAGGACAACAGGGAAACAGCCTACCTGGCTGGCAGAGAGGTCTCCCTGGTGTGTGTCCGCTGAGGTTGTTTCCGCCGATCAGAGTCACGAGCAAAGAGCCGTACAGACAACACCCCCTGGACATCCATTGTTTCAGCATCGTCCCTCTGTCCCAACCCTTACACACCCTAGTTGGAAGGGAACATCTGTCTGCAATGTCCGTTCACCATCACATGGGGTCATTACCAAAGTGTGTTTCTAATAACGTTCTATGAAATAGTTCTTTTTGAAGCACGGTTATGTTTGTCCACTCGCTGGATGCTTGACCTGAGCTGTCTGTCCTCTTGGTGAAAGACTGAGCCACAAGGTTTGCAGATAGGCCTATACGTGGAAGGCAGTCTGGTACCACACGGAGTTCCGATTTATACTTCGCTCGTACAACGTCTCATGCGCCAAACGGTAGCTGATCAGTAAGCTCACAGTGCGTCGCGGATGCGGCCTGCTGTGAGCTTATAGATCTGCTATTTTCAACGGAGCATGAATTAGACATCACTACTTTCACTGGCCCGCTGAATGTTTCATGAGATATGTGAGCTGCG
>NC_136792.1:12269871-12407925 GCF_951216825.1 Electrona antarctica | reverse complement strand
TGTGAGCTGCGGGGGGGGGGGGGGTGTGTGTGTGTGTGTGTGTGTGTGTGTGTGTGTGTGTGTGCGTGTGTGCGTGCGTGCGTGCGCGGTCAGGTTACGTACTCTATTTGTTCACTTCAATCCCCATCATGAAACTGATTAGTCACTTGGCTCCCGACGCACCTCATCTCAACTTTGCTTTAGCGCACCGACAGACACGGCAGATGGCCGCCGTTGCATTCATTCATTCTTGTTGTACAGACTTCAGATGTCACTTTCAGATTATTGACTTTGCCCGACATTAATTAAAAAAAAGTGATCTTTCGTAATCGAACCCAAGTCTCTCTACGGTGGTGAACGGGAACTTTAACCCTGAACAATGTAGAACAAAAACATGTTTTTTTCTGTACGCTTTATATTGTCACGTCATGTGCTTGTAAACAAGACATGACAATAAAGAAAGCTTGCACCTTGAACTTGAAACCTGTGCCAAGTGCCAACTGGTGCCAACTGGATCCTGGATACTGGATCAATATGGTCATTAACTGAGAAAAAGTTGTCATCAGTCCAGATGTATTTATAATAATGTGGGATCTGTCAACGTGGCACCTTTTTAAGAAGGCCTAATCTAGTTGCAGTTGCAAAACATGCACATGCAGTGCGACATGCCAATAGTGCATCAGTATAAATATGAATTTGGTGCATCTCTCTCTCTCTCCCTGCATGTGTCCCTCCCTGCATGTACAGTAGGCCTACAGTATGCATACAATGATACGATGCACAATACATGTATCCTGTATGTATGTACGTGCATGCATGTATGCGTAACATTTGCCCCTTGTCAACTCTGCCTTTCCGTGTAATGTCTTCTTTCACTTTCCATGTAATGTCTACTACACAGTGTGTATAAAAGGATGGACTTTGTGTGCAAGGAAGAAGCGCCAAGCTTCATCAATGCTATCAATGGACTCTGCTCCCCCAATGACCACTTGTACTGTTCTGTACGGCTTACCTAATGTAGAACACGCTTCAACTTTCACCCACATCTCCATGGAGTGTCAGTAGCTGCAGAGCTGTCAGATAAATATGGCCAAATACTGAATCAATTTATGAAGAATTTCATGATTTCTTCATAAATTGATAGTATTTGGCACTGGAGCCCCCGACTGAAAGGTCCCCCATTAGTGAAGAGTGTTGTAAAAAATGTCAAGTATTCCAAATTGTTCAGTTTTTCAAAACGTTAAAAAAATTGCAGATTTTCAAGCTCACTTCGCGACTTGAATAACCTATTCTATAAAATATGGTTAAAGAGGTTAAACTGATTTCCATGCCATATTTAGACGGGGGTCCTTTGAGAACCACTGAAATAGACAACAATCGTTGGCAGCAGCGTGTGCGGGCATCGTATCAAAAATGTAATGGCAGAGAAATGTGTCATTATGGTGACACACACACACACACACACACACACACACACACACACACACACACACACACACACACACACACACACACACACACACACAGCATCATGTTCGTATAATACTTGTGAGGACATCAACATATTGGCACACATTTTAATTTACGCCCTAACCGGCCCGAAAATGTGAAAAACAAAATCCATATACAGTATGTGAAAACATACATATGGGCATATATGGGATGCCCTAATACAATCCCTGTTATGCCCACATATGGAGATCGCTGATGTCATCAATATTAAGCCCAATATTAAGCCCATACGACACACAGAGACCTTCTAGTCATCTACTAAGAGGCCTTTGACAACTGCCATTGTCCAGAGCATTTGCGTGTGAGAGTGGTTAAAGTCAAAGATAAGAAATCAGTGTTTTATAGTCATCCTTGGGAAAGTGCACTTTGCAGGTATATTCTTCACACGAACATTCACATAACAATATATGGAACATTCTCACGCACGCACACACTGCCCCATTGACCTTTCCACATAGTAGTTCATATGTGTAAAAAAAAAACTAAAATTCAATCATGTATTCCAATGCACACACAATAAACATTTCAACCTCATTTCAACCTGATGGATGAACACAAACATCTATACGTAAACATTTGTAAAGCAAATATAAACAAAGCTTCCTACGTCAAGACTCAAGGTCAACTCTGTTGTTTTTAAATGTGCTCTATAAATAATGTTGGATCAGACCGTTCCAGGTCTTGACCCAGACTAACCCTTTGTTACTTACAACGATATGGGAAGATAACACTATCCGGGTCAAGGCCCATTGTCCTCACAAGGTCAATATTATTGCGATCGCAGGTCGCATTTACTATGAAATCGTGCATTTCCCGTCAGTCAGTCACCCCCAGGCATGACCATATATGGCCATGCCCTGTGACATCACGTGACATCATCAGGGATGGAAATCCCTGATGTAATCAATAGTAAACCCATATATGGAGATCCCTGATGGCATCAATATTGGCCAGCAACTCTACATCTGACCTCAAACCCTTAGATCTCCATATATGGAGCTGACCTTTTCTGACATTCCATATGTTGATCCTTCCCCAACATCTTTCCTCTTCAATGTCTCCCTTTTGACTGATACCTGTCCATTTATACTCTAGTCTAGACGGGCCTGCCCCAAAGTTATTAGTGCAGCCACGCCCGGCAGCCGGCGAAAACTAGAGTTCTAGGCCCGAAAATTAAGGCCCGGCCCTAACTGGGCCCTCATCAAACCCTGTACACTCAAGACACTGCCCCCGCTGCAACCCTTAGATCTCCATATATGGAGCTGGCCTGTTCTGACATTCCATTATGTTAGTATAATATTTATTAATTATGTAGTATAATAATAATAACTAGAAAAAGTGCCCTTCCGGGCACATGTCTCCACCAGGAGGATAGGAGTGTGTGTGATGTTTGGCAAAATGTTTAGGAGGATGTTTTTTTTATTTGTTTCATTTTGTTGAGGAAATGCAGAGCCAGATCACTCATAGCATCTCTGAGGATAGAATTCTGGATGAGCAGGACATGTGCAGCATTTTGTAGAAAACGTGCCACTCCTGAAAACTTTGGAAGGCAATCTTAGCCAATCAGTGTACAATCTGAGAAATCCAACAGACTCGTCTTGATCACATGACTACAGAGATCATGTGTACCGACTGCCATTTCTTCATACGCCTTTGATGGCAATTGGATGATTTGAGGCATTTTGTTCCAAAAATGTGTTTTGCAAAAATCAACCTGTTGGTGGCGCTATAACAGGCCAATGTGAAAAGGGTGGGATATATTCCTCAGCCTAGTAAGAAAATGTGTGAAAGATTTCACGTAAATTGCATGCTGCGTTCATGATTTGAGGCTATTGTTCAAAACGGGGCAATCTTGCAAACTGTGAAAGCCAATTATAGCCAATTAGGATGGAATATGAAATATCAGACAGATCCGACTTGAGCACATGACCATAGAGATACTGTGTAACGATTTGTGAGATTTTTGGACAGAATCTGGAGGAGTAATATCAAAAAATGTGTTTTACAAAAGTCGGCCTCCTGGTGGCGCTATAAAAGGCAGATGCGGAAAATGCAGGTCAAAGGTTTGTCCTTGGCCTCTAGGGAGTGTGCATGCAACGTTTCACGCAGATCGGTGCAGTTTTAGGTAAAAATTGTGAAAAGCTGCCTCATGGTGGCGCTATAACAGGCCGTTCTGGAAAATGTGGGGCAGAGGTTCATCGTCAGCATCCAGGGAGTGTGTGTGCAAAGTTTGGCATCGGCCGGGTTAGCGGTGCCGGAGATTAGCTGTACACAGACGGACGGAAGGAAGGACGGACGGACGGACACACACACGGACGGAGTGCAAAACATACTCTCTCCCCATGCCTTCGGCCTGGTGGAGACAATAATAGGCCTATCACTTTTCTAACTACTGAAATTCGTGGGAAGGAGAAAACAGAAAAGAATCAACTTTACCGAGAAAATAAACTCAATCAAATCAGTTATTTTTCGAGTAAACAGTAAACACTAGTGATGCACCGATGTATCGGCCACATAATCGCTATCGGCCGATATTGCTGTAATCGGTCAACATTGGTATCGGCAAATAAAACTGACATTAACCGATGCCAGTAGCCGTTGTTTATATAAGCATACATTTTGCATTGACTATGTTGGTGTGTTGGTTATCTGCAGCCTACCAAGCTGTAGATTCTATGTTGGTGTGTTGGTTATCTGCAGCCTACCAAGCTGTAGATTCTATGTTGGTGTGTTGGTTATCTGCAGCCTACCGAGCTGTAGATTCTATGTTGGTGTGTTGGTTATCTGCAGCCTACCAAGCTGTAGATTCTATGTTGGAGTGTTGGAGATCTGCAGCCTACCAAGCTGTAGATTCTATGTTGGTGTGTTGGTTATCTGCAGCCTACCAAGCTGTAGATTCTATGTTGGAGTGTTGGAGATCTGCAGCCTACCAAGCTGTAGATTCTATGTTGGTGTGTTGGAGATCTGCAGCCTACCAAGCTGTAGATTCTATGTTGGTGTGTTGGAGATCTGCAGCCTACCGAGCTGTAGATTCTATGTTGGAGTGTTGGAGATCTGCAGCCTACCAAGCTGTAGATTCTATGTTGGAGTGTTGGTTATCTGCAGCCTACCGAGCTGTAGATTCTATGTTGGAGTGTTGGTTATCTGCAGCCTACCAAGCTGTAGATTCTATGTTGGAGTGTTGGTTATCTGCAGCCTACCAAGCTGTAGATTCTATGTTGGAGTGTTGGTTATCTGCAGCCTACCAAGCTGTAGATTCTATGTTGGAGTGTTGGTTATCTGCAGCCTACCAAGCTGTAGATTCTGAACATGTATATGTCTTGTATTGAAGATGTATTTGTTTCTCTGGCACAAAAAATACAAACCTAAATAAACATCTATCTGTATCAGTATCGGCTAAATTGTTATTTTTAACATCGTTATCAGGATCGGGCAAGAATTTCCATATCGGTGCATCCATAGTACATACACACACACACACACACACACACACACACACACACACACACACACACACACACACACACACACACACACACACACACACACACACACACACACACACACACACACACACACACACACACAAAAAAACATTTGTGCGTAAACATTTGTAAAGCAAATAGTTTCCTAGAAATAACGTCAAGATTCTGTGCTTGACCCACTAAACTCTTGCAACAACAGTACGGTTACTCCTACTCAAATATTACACAACTGAAAGATGCTGTCAAATGTAGGCCTACACTTGTATTAAATTACTGGACTAGGGCTTACTTGCTCACTTTCTTCTTGATAATCATATTGGTTTTATCACGTCTGAAAGGCAAAACAAAAAACACATGGAAACCACATTCCTGAGCCTTGTTCAGATTGCATATGAACTATGAACCAATCGGAATAGGGCGATCAGATGTTTTGGGCTGGAAAGGTTAGAAACCACCCAGCCCAGTTGTTCCCAAACGTTTTTTGTCTCAAGACCCAAAAGAAAAATGTTAAAATATGTGCAATTTGTTTTGGAAACGAACAATAAAGTGACATTTAGAGACAAAAATGGGTCTCAATCCACCGTTTGGGAAACACTGACCTGCTAGACAGCAGAGATGTGCACCAGCTTATCTGGCTGTGTGAGCTGCAGGCATGCAGTGAACTGGATGAACCTAGATCTGAAGTTGGTTCCGATACACAATGATCCCTTGTCCACCGGTTGGGAACTGGTTCAGTTCAGAACCCGTTTTTAGTCCCTGAGCCAGACCTCGGAAATTGGAACGTTAATTATGAACTGAGTGGGCAAAACCATACCTATATTACATTGTCAATATATGTAAATTAATATATGATAACCCTTCCAAAGTAGTAGCTTTTTAATATTTTCTATTTTTTGCATATTTTCCTACAAAATGCCTATTTTGCATAATTAAATGTACAATTTCAGAAAATGTGTAATACAATAAATCATTGTCTTTGTGTAAGTAATAAACTGTGGAAGTTTCATGGTGATAACTATTCATTATTTTCCTATTCACCTATCAAGTATAGGCCTACTGTACAGTAGGTGAAAATTACAAAATGTGTGATAAATATGAAAAAGATACTGGAAGGGTTATCATATTAATTTACTTATATTGATCCTATAAACAATTTTATATAGGTATGGTTTTGCCCACTCAATAATTCATATTAACGTTCCAATTTTGGAGGTCTGGCTCATGGACTAAGAGCTGGTTCTGAATGTATTGTTGATTGGGACTTGAAGTAGTCTTGTGTATAGCCAGACTACCGGTATACTATTCCACAATCTCCGAAGAGTCTGAAACTACACCTCGCGAAATCCGAGGCAGGAAGCTGTCATCTTTTTGTCATTTACGTTCACGAAAATCTATCTTAAAATAGATTAACATTGAACATTGAACATTGAACGGTGAGGTGTCACATCCGATTTATCCTCTGATTATTTATCAGAGCTTCTGTTGCTCCAGACTGTATGACGGAAGCATTTGAAAATTGTGGGAAGCAATTCAGTGTGGACTAGATTTGAAGGGCAGTAAAGTGTGTGTGTGTGTGTGTGTGTGTGTGTGTGTGTGTGTGTGTGTGTGTGTGTGTGTGTGTGTGTGTGTGTGTGTGTGTGTGTGTGTGTGTGTGTGTGTGTGTGTGTGTGTGTGTGTGTGTGTGTGTGTGTGTGTGTGTGTGTGTGTGTGCGCGCGCGCGCTCTTATCATACATCATCACATTCCAGCCAATCACAATTGGCGTCCTCACTTTTTATCCTCTAATGGGGTACACACAAAGCTGGGGGGGGGGGGGGGGTGGGGGGGGGGGCTAGCGCCTGCTCAATAATATGAATAACTAGAAAGGTGCAATTCTCCTGGGAAATTAATTCCGTCTTGAATTCTTCATGTGGGAAGAAGCCATTGGCAATTCATGGGTTTATAGAAATCCTGTTTTAATTCTGTCTTCCCATTTATATTACGTATTGTGATGTCACTCCATGCCTGATTGTTCACTAATGTCCAGTCCAATCAGAAAAGGGACAGAAAATGGACTTTACAGAAAAGATTACAAGTGACTGAAGTTGAACTCAACAAACAAAAACCAGGTTTACTGTAGCTGGCATAAAGGTTCCCAGACCTAGAACAATAGTGTGCAACCACAATAATAATAATAATAATAATAATAATAATAATAATAATAATAATAGGATGTATCAATGAAAGCATCTTCATTCTTCCGCAAGATTCAAGATGCTTTCATTGATACATGATCTTGCGGAAGAATGATGTCAAGTTGACCGATTGATTGATTGATTGGCTAGGGGTGTGCGTGTTTGCATGTGTGCGTGCGTTCATGCGTACGTGTGTGTGCGTGCGTGCGTGCGCGCACATAGATCTGTTATCAATGTGAACCTCCACGTGTTGGCTATGTTGACGCAGGCAGGGTTTAGCACATGCCTCTCTGATAACAGAGTCCTTTATAAAGCAACATCACCAGAGCCTCTGTGCAGAACGACAGCCGACCGATCAATCATTGATCCCCAGCTTGACTTATTTCGGAGTTGAGGGAGACTCATATTTGTTCGTTCATTCATCCGTTGTAAATGTGAAGATTCTAACGTGCTCCTCTCGTCTGTCGCCCAACAGAAAGATTAAACATGCATCTCAAAGTAGTCATCTTTGTGCTGTCATCCTTGTCAACATCAGGTAAGGAAGGATGCCCTCTCACACTTTGAAATTAACGCTTAAATATACTTGGGGACTTGTTTGATGTTGGTTAGATGCTGACTGTGTGTGTGTGTGTGTGTGTGTGTGTGTGTGTGTGTGTGTGTGTGTGTGTGTGTGTGTGTGTGTGTGTGTGTGTGTGTGTGTGTGTGTGTGTGTGTGTGTGTGTGTGTGTGTGTGTGTGTGTGTGTGTGTGTGTGTGTGTGCACGCAGCATACCCACTCCATCGTGACAGCAGAGCGGCAGTCTGGGCTAACCCTGATGCCAACCAGGCTAACGACAAGACGGACGAACTCACCAAGGATGTGGGGTAAGTGTAGATGTGTTTGTGCACAGATGTTGTGTGAGTACTGTAGACGAATAACAGAAAAGCCTCCAGGAAAAGGCCTTGTTGTCCTGACCCCTTATCCATCATTTATACATTATTGATAATTAGTGTGGACTTAAACTGTTATTCGTCGATAGTACTATTGATCTGCCTTCCATTCATTCCAAACTGCGGCGTGCTGCTCTGCTATAAAGCCCTCCCGTCTTTGTGCAGAACGGCGTACAAGACTCAGGTGCACAGCGGCGACCTCTACACCCGGCTCGACGTCCACCACAACCCCATGGTGGAGGAGATGCGACGGAAGGTCAACACGGAGTCGGAGCGCCTCCGCACCCGCCTGCGCCAGGAGCTGGCCGAGCTGAGGGCAGTGCTCTCGCCGGCGCCGTCCGGCGGCTCGCCATCCGTGCTGGGCCTGCGGCGAGGTCTGCGCCCGCTCAGCCGGCAGCTCCAGAGCACCATGATGGCCGACACCCGGGAGCTGTGCGGCCAGCTCGCCCTCTACCTGCAGCGGCTGGAAGGCCAGGGGGCGGAGGAGACCGCCGGGCCCGCCATCTACCTGGAGGCCGTGCGCTGGATGAGCCAGACCCTGGAGGACAGCGGAGCCAAGCTGGCGGACGCCATCGGCGACTTCCACGGCAAAGCCTCCGCCGTCATCGACCGCTTCAGAGAGGAGGGCGGCGGCGGTGGCGAGGGGGAGGCGGCGATCGAGCCGGCGCTCTTGCAGGACATGGAGAGCAGGTGGGGGCAGGAGGTGGCCTCGCTGAAGCTGGAGGTGCGGAGCCGGGCGGCGGCCGTCAAGGCGGAACTGGCCGCCCTGCTGGTGAGCACGCCGTCGGGCATGGCCGAGGTGGCGGCCACCGTGGAGCGCTTCTGCCACAGCGCGGACCTGCAGAACCAGGTGTTTCAGGCCCGCATCCAGAGGCTGCCGCAGGGTCTGGAGGTGAAGGGCGGCGGCAGGCACGGACAGCAGGCCAGTCTGCCGCCGTCCTCATGGAACTCTTCCGGAACGCTGCAAGAGGATTTCTCTGCCAAGCTGTCGGCTCTGATCCAGGACATTCTGACCTCGGTCCACAGTGATAGAGACACGTAAACAAACCTCGCTGGGAACCATTGTGATAAAGCTCCATTGGCGGTCCGATTACAACGGTACATTTTGAACTATATCTGTCCTTGTGATCTACATTTGACTTTGATCCACTTTCTATACGCCCAGTGTTCGATGTGCTGGGGGGGGGGGGGGGGGGGGGGGGAGGGTGATCCCTCCCCTCCCCTCCCCTCCCCTCCCCTCATTGTTTTACCTCGACTGAATTGAATACGTGCATATCCTTTTGGGAAATGTAGGCTGTCTCATATGTTATGGTACATCTATGCTTCATAATGTCACAATTATCTTTTGTTTTTGTAAATACAGCGCCAGCAAAGTAAGTCTTGTATATATTAATGAATGCATCAACGCTTGTTGATGTCTGAGTGATGGTCAGTGGATATTACTTGTAATGTAAAAATGTAAATAGACAACGTAGAATATATTATGTATATGCCAAAACATGCCCCTACTCGTTTTTGTTTCTTTGTTTGTTTATTTTTGTACACTGTTCAAAGCTGTTTTTTCGTTCAGATTGTGTGAAGCACCATGTGGAATCACGGACAAAGCCCAAGCGTTCAACGGAATCAAAACTTTATTGTGTTTTGCTTAAAGTAATGTACAAAGCAGCAACAGGTCATACTGTATGTCTACATGAGCATGCAGTAACTGTTTCAAACCACAGAGTCCACCTCATGTGAACGTCTATACATACCCAAAACCTACGGAATGACTGACCACGACAGGCAAAACATGCAAGAAAAGCAAAAATGGAACACATTTCAGTGCATCCCGCACGCCCGAGTAGAATCAAGTGAGCAATAATCAGAAATGTTATATACAAAGAACAACACAAATAAACAATATTCCGTCTTTACAGTCTATACATATGTATTTCCAGTTTGATCTTTCCTTCATAAACCACTTCTAAATTTATCATTTTTAAATGGTTGATCTACAAGCTCACAAGTTGTGAGTCACAACTCATCGCAACGTGGCACATTGTAAGCTTTTTTATCTGCATTCTTTGTTCGCTTCATTTTTAGCTTGTAGATCTGCTATTTTTTTGTTTTCTTTGTTTGTTTTTTCACCAATAGACATGCCCAAAATCGGAATGCCAGGGTTAAAGTGGAAACAGCAAGCGATGTTGTACAGAACCTGAATGTAGAGACATAAGTTGAATAATAAACCACAGCATTTGGATCATAAGAGAGTATACACACAGATATGAGCATGGCTAACATGGCGTGAAGACTATAGTTTGATAGGTTCAAATGGTCAGGCGAAGAGGCCAGGGCGACCTCCCACCCAGTAATACTTCTTGATGGCAAACCAGCCGCCGAGCACCATCAGCACGGCCGCCGCTGATCCGAACACGATGCCCACCGCCAGGCCCGTCACGTCCACGTTGCTGGTTGCCGCTCCACTGCCTGATGGGGAAACGGTGAGAAGCAGGGGTCATCAATATGTCCCTATACACGGACAAATGTTGTGTCCGTGGCAAGACATGGCCTCGTCTGTGGCAAATGTTAGATTGTGTTTTTACACACCATTATAATTACAGACCTCTTACAGACCTAATGGCCATGGGCTAGCTCTTTATGTGTTTCTGATAATATTATTGTACAGTGTACACTCATTTTTAGGGAATTTTGACAAGAGTTTCCACCACAAGCCGACATGGCAATATCCTGTGGTGTGAAGTGTTTACTTTCACCATTTTTTCCTCATTGTTTTTTGTTTTGTTTGTTTTTTGACACTTGCTTTGTTTTCTCATGCCAATAAAGCTCCTTTGAATTGAGTTGAACTGAATTGAATTGCAGTCAAAGACATGTGTTGTATAGCAACAAAAAAAGGAAGGGTCAAGTACAGAATCCTGGGGGACTCCAGTCTAAGTATAATGCAGTAAATAAGTGGTGATATCATCGAAGTGTGTGTGTGTGTGTGTGTGTGTGTGTGTGTGTGTGTGTGTGTGTGTGTGTGTGTGTGTGTGCGTGTGCGTGTGAGAGACACTACTTACCATGGGCAGCAGCATGGGGACTGCCGTCCTCTCCTGTGAGATGAGAGACATAGTGAGTCACTCAATGCATGTACAGCATTACATTACGTTGCGTTACGTCATCTCATGCTATCTGACGATAAATGGAGACAACAAATGGAGATAAATGGAGTCTGACTGACCGGCTGGGTACTGACCTTGCGGGCGTGTGAAGAGGGGTCCCACTGTGACGGTGGCTGAGTCTTTTGACTCTTTGCCAAAGGGACTTGATCTTTTTCTTCTTCCTGAACTTAAACAAGCCTGTTTAAGAAAGAACAACTCTCGTTTTACTTTCATTCACACATTCAGTGCTTCTAGCACTTTGGTTTTTATAGTGTAGGAAGCATTCAGTGTCATGCACGTCCTTCTCATTAGCTTTGCCAAAACACATTTAGTCCCGTCCCTACTGCAAAGCCACTTTTCCTCATGGCGCAACTTGGTGTAAAATAGGTGTTTTATAATGGATTAATCATACGAAAGAATCGCAAAAGTACCAAAATAACTGATCTACAAGGTCACAACACAGTGCATCATCGTGCGTGAGCTTATAGGTCTGCTATTTTCTGTATTCTTGAAAAATAATATGCAAAATGTTAAATGTTGCACCAAAATGGGTTAAATTGATCGATTTTATAATATATTCTATGAAATCGATTGAGTTGCAGCAGTATACTTACATTGACCAGCTCCTGACACTTGGTGGGTTCACACAGCCTCAGGATGCAGTGGAGGTAGATGCTGGACTTGTCCTGGTCCCGGTGCTCCACGAAGCGGAACGCCTCAAAGTTGAACCGTGCGTTGTTGGAAAGACCATTCTTGGTCACAGCCGCCCTTTGGTTCACTGAACATCTGACCATGAAAAGCAGTAAAGCAGTTCCGTTCAGTATTGAGTTGGTAATTTCTTAGCTTGGACTTGCTATAATAAATGCATGGTTGCAGATTACAAACAAAAACATCTCAGTTCATATCGTTGCCGTCGGGCAGAAGCCGCTTATCTCCATATTTTTGAGTTTTTTCTAAATGAATGCCCTACTTAGTACTTAATCATACTACAGCGTAGTATCTTTTTGCTTTTTATTATTTTAATCCTGAAAAGAAGTAAGAGTTCTTTTTTTTCCTCCACCTGACAGAGATAACATAATAATATAAATCAGATTCTGCATGTTCATGTTTGTCGAGACAAACACATTGTTGTGTTTTGCTCATCTCACCCTGTGAAGAAGTTGTGCTTTTCATTGTTGCTCATGTTGTACGGAGACGGCGTGGCGAAGCAGTGGTCCAGCAGCACAAAGAAGCTGTGAGGACAGGACAGGAGAGCAACCAGGTCAGTTCACCCCCACTAACACACTTGGCTGAGCTCCAACACTGATGCATGCACCCTGGGATTCAATCAGAGATCAGCACATCGACCACATGCACCGATACTTTTGAATTTGAATCCTGAAAAGTAACAGTTTTGGTTTCCACCTGACAATAGAAATGTATTGGAAATTCATGTGTCGAACCCATACAGGTCCACTTTCAAACTCTCAGTTCAATCATCCATCCATCCATCCATCTTCAACCGCTTAGCGCCCCTTACCTCTTATCCCTAAACTTATTTGCCATTTTTTACTATTTTGAAAAACCTTTTAAATAGCTACAAGCTCACAATGTGTCGATGTATCTCTTCGTCCCAAAATAGCTGATCTACATTTTTCGCCAAATGTTCGCCTATTTTTACAAACTGTTCGCCGTTCTGCTTTGGTGGAGCTTGGAGGGTCATCAGCTCTGATCTGGACCACTTGGGCCCATTGAGGGCTTTAAAACGGTCTTCATTCCTTATTGGCGCTCTCATTCACCCCTGCTGGCACATTTGTTTTTTGGTTTGCATCTGTCATCCAACGCCATAACACATCCACCGATGCTACAGACTAACACACTCCATAACTCTTTTTGTTACTTTGTCCTTATTGTTTTTTAATTGACACAAAAGTTTGTTCTTAAGCTATTCGTGTTTCACTCTCTTTTCTTCCGAATTCTGAGCCAGGTTCATATTGGTCAAAATAACGTTTTATTCACTAAAATATAACATGGATTGCAGCTTTATAAGTGGTGCGTTTCACTGATAATAACAGATAGATTATATCTGTTTCACTGTACTTACTTCCCAGTGAGGTTCACAGCCTTGACCTCCACGTATATCTTGGTCCGCAGTTCAAGTCCCGTTGAAGGGACCGCCAGAGGGTAGCCGTAGTCTGTGTCCTGACAACACAAAACCAACATGTGTGAAGTCCTATACTGCACAACACCAGAGGGAGCTCTTCACTGGTCTCATTCCTCCCAGATTCGGCACAAACATGGGGTGGAATTCATTCTACTATTATGCTGGCTATTATGTGCCACATCAAAAGCTTTGACTCCCTATACTGCCTCCTTCAAAACCATCATCAAAGAGCATCAGGTCCAGTTGCAATTTACAACTGGACCTGTACTTTTTGCAAACGTTTAATGAATCAATCAATCAATCAATCAATCAATCAATCAATCAAAACTGTACCTCAGAACAAACATAAATACATATAGGCCTACCAGTCCAGAACAGCAACTAACTATAGCCCACTTACATTATATACACTCATTCTGAGTGTATTGATGAAGGTTCCATTATTATCACTGGTGGCCACAGACACTGAAGACCTACACGTTATAGATAGGGAGAAAAGAACAACATACAATTATGTATGTTACATTTTACACATCTCATTTATCACTTGACTTGCAGATGAAATTGTAATTGCATGAAGGTAATTAGGATTATTTTTGTAATAAAAACTAACACATTTTGAGTCAGCAGTGCACCAGGGCCATTTAAATGTGACCATAATTTATTTATGCAAGTTATTGCTGCATGGGCTCGCTCTTCAATATGCAGAGATGGTTATTATTCCTCTCACTGTTTATTTATTTAGTTATTATTCTCAAAGAGTTGTCACACACTCCAGCTCCAATTTCACCCAGAAGCTTCTTTCAAACTTTTAAATGTTTGGCTTATTTGGGACTTTCTGAAACCTTTTTGAAATGTTTCATACTTTATGCAGTGGTGTAAAGTAACTAAGAACATTTACTTAAGTACTGTAATTAAGTACAGTTTTTTTTGTACTTCACTTGAGTATTTCCATTTTCCAACACTCTACTTGGCTACATCTCAGGGCCAAATATTGTGCTTTTACTCCACTACAATTATTTGAAAACTTTTGTTACTAGTTACTTTGTAGATTTAGATTATTACAAAACATAACCCGCTTCAGCCCTACATGCATTTCGTCCATTTGAAAATAGCCGATCTTGAATTGAGACATACTGCATAATGGGTAGGCCTACTTTTACTTTTGGTACTTTAAGTACATTTTGATGCCAATACTTTTGTACTTTTTCAAGTTGAGTACTTTTAAAATTTTCACAAGTACATTTTTAATTCAGGACTTGTACTTGTAACGGAGTATTATATAGTAGTGTATTGCATTATTGATACTTTTACCTAAGTAAAACAGTCATGTTAGTACTTTTTCCACCACTGACTTTATGAAATATTAAACATTTAAAACTTGTTTAATGTTCTACTGGAAGTCAGGGGATGATGTCAGAGGGAGTGCACACTGTTCCTTCAGGATCATGTCAATGTGTTATTGTAGGCCTACTATTATTCTACTAGTACTCAACCCCATAGTACTACAATTTGAGTGACTAATGCACTAAAGTGCATTATTCAAAGTACTTTGTTACTGTCCCGACAATTGATTTCATTAGGCCTTCTGTTGCCAAATTTTCAATTCACATTTGGGAAATGTTCTATATGTAGCTATGCACAAACAGACTAGACCTCACCTATTAAGCCTGTGACAACGAAAACATTGATCTATCTCCACAGACGAGGGGAAAAAAGGACTCACGCCACAATCTGAGTGTTGTTGATGAGATACTCCAGCGGGTAGCGACAGGAGAAGTGGTAGTAGAGGTCTGTGGAGTAGCTGATGACCCCCTGGTCTCCAGAGGGGGTGTCGATGTAGCCCGTGATGATCACCGACTGGATGGTGGAGAAGGAGCTGAAGGGACCCGTGGGATCCGGGGCCTCGTCGACGATCTGAAGCACAGAACAGACAGAAAGGTACACGCATGCATTACAAAAGGCTGCAACCCACCAAAGTATTCATATTTTATTTATTATTTTATTTTTTAGGTTTTACAAACTGATCTTATGTCCTTCAATTGCAGCTACATAGCCTACTTATACTGTATGTTTGTTTACTGTTGACTGAGAAAACAATGTTTCACATTAAGCTAATCATTTGGGGACCCTCCAGGGGTCGCGGACCACAGATTGAGAACCAGCGCTCTAGTCTACTGTATATCACTGGTTCCCAAAACATTGGGTCGGGACCCATATGTTGGTCGCTGACACATTTTTACCTTTATTTTTTTGTGATTTTAATTATTATTTCAAAACATTTTCAAAAAGCATTCCCAAAATAAAAGCAACATTTTTCATGAATTAAAAACAAATTCAATATTATTTTTTTCACTAGTTTAAATTTTCTTTTTAAATCCATAAATTAGAAAACTAATGTTAAAAAGTGTAAATAGCTGATCTACAAGCTCATTTATATGAAACCTATATGGTTTCTATATGGACCTGCAGTGACTGGCGGCAGGGGTTGGCCTCGCTGTGGTTGACGTGGAGGTGGTAGCGGATGACGGGCGGGTCCACACTGGTGTCCACGGTGCCCTGGCACTCGCTGGTGTTGTGCCTCCCGTTCATCGCCAAGCCGCTCGACTCGAAGCCCGCCCACAGGGCCGTGCACAGGTTCACCTCCAGGGTGATGAGTTCGGTGCCACAGTCCACCATCAGGTCCTGGTTGTCTGGTGGACAAAGACACCAGGGTTACATATCTCATGCTGTCGGGGAGAAACCGTGCACCTAAATCCAAAATGTAAATTTTTCAAGAAATGGAAAAAGGTACAATTTTCAGGAAATATTTTTAAAAACAAAGCAATACTGCCTCATCAAAGTTGGTATTGTGACTTTATTGTCAATTACTTACAGAAGGGGAGAGGTTAGCTGCTTTAGCAGACAGTTTGAGGGTCCGATGGAGTTAAGAGGTTTTGTCCGAAGCACTTTTTAATACTTTTCATTGGTTCCAAATTGTTATAACCAACACACAGACATAATGGGTGTTCAATAGCATTGATTTACGGAGGGAAAAAAATCTAAAACCCCAAAAATGGAGTTAGGTGGTTTCTGCCGGACAGCAACAATATTTAAACAGCGTTGCGCACACATTGCTTAACAGTAACACCTCCACTATTGGATTTAAAAGGTCACACAACGAACCCTCATAGGCTCATTCTTATGTGAATTCGAGCTGGTGTGATACTCGGCAGTTGTAAACTTTATTGAGTTGTGAACTTAAGGTTGTTTTTAATCGATGCATGTGCGCGTGCTCCTGACAAATCTTAGGGGAGACGGCGTGGTACCACTTGCAATGACCAATGCAACACTGGATATCAGTGGAGGAGGAGGGACAAAGAAACCATGAGTTACATATGATATCAGTAGTGGAGTACCGTAACTATGTACTATGAACTATATTGCTTTCAGGCAGAAACCTCTCATCTCCATAATCCATATTATTAACTTTTTCTGTGTTTTCTTTTTTTGTAAATTAACCCCCTACTTGATCATACTACAGCGTCACACAAAAGTATCCAAAGTAGCAGAAATACAAGCTCGAAAAGTGTCACAAAGTGTCACGTTTTGAGCTTGTAGAGTGTAAACTATAGCTGCTACTTTTGCTATACTTTTGAATTTGAATCCTGACAATTTTGGACATAATGAGGTTTCCACCCAGCAGAGACAATGTACTCATGTACTGAAAGTAAAACTTTGTGGTACTTTAAAAAAAAAAAAAAAGGTTTTACTCTTCTTGACATTATAGGATTACAATTTTGAATGCATGTCATTTACTTGTAACAGAGTACTTTTGTATTTTACTAAAGAATAAAAGAAATGTGAGTACTTCTTCCACCACTGTTTGTTAAATACCAAAGTACACAGATGAGTTTCAACTGAAAGTATACTTTCATTCACAGTGTAACTGATATAGTCGTAAACAGAATGAGAAGTATCCATGACTCTCTCTGTTCTGATGTTGAATAGTTAACACAATCTAACATAATGACTAAAACTACATGTGAAACTAATAATGAAACCAATAAAAACGTAACTAAAATATTATTAAACAATAATTACTCAATTGAAATAAGCACACCCACTCTGAAGACTATCAGAAACTACCGTAAACCGGACTTAACATAATTAACAAATACTAGAGCGGTGCCCGTGGGGCCTCTACAGTGGTGCCCGTTGGGCACTGGCCTACTTGGAACGATGCAAGTTGGAAATGCATGCCTCACCCATAAATATTATCTCTGTGACCCTTTTATGCCCATATGGAGTGCTTTGTCAGGCATGCCCAAATATGGAGTCTATGCAGACGTCAGTATGATGTCAGAACACACCAGCTCCATATATGGATCCTGGGCATGGGCCCTGTCCAGAGCCTGGGCAGAGGCCTTTTTGGGGCGGTTCTGGACAACCGTGGGTCCGACCTACTCGACACCTGCCACTGCAACCCCTGTGGTGGTGTGGAACGCGTGTGTCGAATTTGAAGTCGGTGGGGCGAACAGTTCTCTAGTTACGTGGATTACACTGCACGTACGTACAGACTTTATAGACTCATCCTAATTTGCTGTCGAAATCAACACTGGGTGTAGCGGTGCATGTTACCAACCTGGGGTCCTCTCGTACACTGAGGAGCAGTTGTATGTGGCCAGAGCAGGCTGCAGCAGCACAGCCACTAGGGGGAGACAGAACTGAAGAAGACTCATGATGCTCCGCAAAGATGATCCTTTGACTGGATGGTTCTGTGTTGAGGAGAGGAAGATCCCAGAGACATGGTTATGATCAAATCATCATTGTTCAGTTAACACTGAGAGCTGAGAGTGTAGAAATGGAACCAAATGGAAGGAAATTGACCCTTACCGGGTCCATTTGCTTCCATTTCGTTCCATTTGCCCACTCACCCTTTTCCACCAAAATAACTTTGCTTTGGTTCCACACTAGATTCTTGGAACCTTGGTGCTTTCATGGAACCGGCAGACATCTTTTTGTTCCAGACCAAACCAACTTTTAGGGTTCTGAACCAATTCATTTTCAGTGGAAAAACCCTGAACTGGTTCAATATTAGGCGGGAAAAATAAAGGTGGCCTTACACTAGCCGATAATCGGGCATTTTTGACGCTCGGGGGGTGCCCGGCCGCTCAAAGCGCGATCGGGATCGGCCCGATCAACATCAAGAATGTTTGATATTTGCTCTGCCCCACTCCGATTATCCTGTAGTGTGGGGTGCTATCAGATTTCAGATTGAAAAAAATCGGCTAGTGTAAGGCCACCTTAACTGAGGTGGTTCAATCCTGGTGGAAATGGGGCCTCAAGAGTTACAGACCTGTAAGGTTATCATACACTATACAGTATCATAGTATCCTAGTATGATACACAATCATCACGTTTATTAGCATCCACTATAAACACTATGATACTTGGATAGCTGTTCCGACCGCCTATCAAATATACCATGACAGACAATTGTGCGCAGTCGCGGAAATTACATTTACTCAAGTACGATTTTGAGGTACCTTTACCTTACCTTTAGTAGTTACATGTTTTTATATGAAATTAAACAAATTATTAGCATGAACAGAGCAAAGCAAAACAATGTGATACCACTTTTTCTTGCATTGTCTAATTGCTGAATAAATCCCTTTCATTTAAAAACAAATAAGTCCTTGCAAAAGGGTAAAAAAGAAAAAAGGGTAAAAAAAAAAGGGTAGAACAGATGAGTCCGTCCATATAGGCAGCAGAGTGTCAGGTGTGTAGAGTAGAATACCTACCGTTGTGTAGCTGGTGGCGTGTGAACACAGGGCAGGGCAGGTGTTTGTGGTTTGGAGAGATACAGGTTGAAATGTGACTTTTATACTCTGAGACAGCCTCTAGACATCAGCAACCAGAGAGGTGGAACTCCTAAAACCCTCCCATCATGACTAATTATAGACCCACATCATGTTCACATAGCTCGTGCACGCACGCATGCACATGTATTCACACAAAAGCACTCTGGTCCTGCATCTCCCGCCTTTTCCCTCCTTCACATCAACCATATCAATGGCACCTGCCCTCCCTCCGTGAAGAAGTATAGGCTACCCATGTGTTGTTGTTTTATTCATTTTTTTTACTTATTCACATTGAGGTTCGAAAAAAATCTATTTTAATTTCAAGAATCGAACTATATCGAAATGTAAACAGCAACATTGACTTTGTACCGTATCGAATCGGTTTGCAATGCAAATAATCAATATCGAATCGTTTTGCAATGCAAAATAATACTAAGTACTTGCTTGTGCATTGTATTTATCAATTTTAAGAAGTACAAAGAAAAAGAGGGGTTTAATTACTTTTCCATTGAATATCGCTATACACTTCTATGGATAAATGTGTGTATTCTATGTATTTGCCAGAGAATCACTGTTTACTTATTTATGCCCATATTCTTACATTTTCCCTTAAAAAACCTGCACTATCCACATGTTCACACAGATGTAATAATTTCTTAAATCATTGAATCGTATCGTATTGCCATAATGAACCAATATCGCCCATGTATCGTATCGTCAACCATATATCGTGATATATCGTATCGCTGTTAAAATGTACCGTTGCACCCCTAGTCAAAGGTTCAGTATTTGTAGTGCGCCCCCGTCCAGTTATTACACTGGTCTGTAGAAAGAGATAATAAGGTTCAGTATTTGTAGTGCGCCCCCGTCCAGTTATTACACTGGTCTGTAGAAAGAGATAATAAGGAGAACAATACAATGAAGACTAGACAACAAGAACTCCAGTCATACTGTCGACTCACAACAGGAGGGAGTAGAAACTATACAGACACAACACAACCCAAAACAACAAGTGAGAGTCTTCTCTACGGTGAAATGGTGGGTCTCAGGCATGTTTTTAAAAGTCCCTACGGCCCTCAAAGGGAGTTTGTTCCACAATCTCGGTGCCAACACAGCAAAGGCACTGTCACCCGTCCTTTACTGTGCTGGTAAAGGACATGTACACAACTGTACAACTGTACAACTGTACAACTGTCAGATCTGAGTGACCTGGAGCAAGAGTAAAAGTTGTTGTTTTCCCGGTTCCTTCAGACAATGCAGCACTGCTGCAGCAGCATACAGATAATAATATTATGTAAAGTAAAAGAATGAGATAAAAACAAGACAAAAAATGACTCAACATATGTACAATTAATGAACGTATGCTTGCATATACACCATCAGCATTCAGCTGCCACAGTACCTTATAGGCTACAAATAACATGAACCCTAGCATCGTTTATTCTGGTGCTGCAGCCAAACATTCAGTTATCATAGGTAAACATTTGGCGAAGATAGCTGATCTACAAGCTTGTAGATTGGCTGCCTATTTTCAGTTAAGACATTTGGTATGGGGGGGGGGGGGGGGAGTGGACGAACATCCTATTATTCTGACCATCAGGTTAGTGTGAGGTTATGGTAAGGGTTAGGGATAGGGTTATAGTTATAATGGACCCAGTCCAACCAACGGGTGTTGGAATAATGACATTCCATCATGGGGTCAACTGATATCGTCTCTGTCCTGTGGAAATTGTGTCACACCAAAAACAGCAAAAGTAGAAATAGTAGAAATACTCTGTTAAGATTCCTGCATTCATTGGATGTATTTTGGCATCAGTATGTATATATTTATTATTTACGGGTACCAAATGCACTCATTCTGCTGAATGGTCCATTTGACAATTTTGCCACGCTGCAAGTGTAGCCACGGCCGGGAGTGGAACCCGGATTCCCCAATGGTTGCTACTCGCCCAATGGGCGAGTAGCAACGCAGCACCGTATAGCCTACACAAGCATGTACATCTGCTATTTTTGAAACATTTTCAAAAATCTCAAACATGTTTGGAAAATGTTGAATTGAATTTTATATTTATGCACAGACTTTTTTCCCCTAGATTTCTTCTAACACAAATCTTCTCTGCTGGGGGTCCCTAGCGCAAACATTTTCAGATGGGGGTTCTTGACATGAAATAGTTTGAGAACCAAATTGTAGCAAAGCAAAATTGTACAGTACAGAGTAAAGTAGGCCTACTAATAGTTACTTTATCCCACTGGCTGCAGACTGTGTCAAAGGGTTGTGACATAGATCCCACAGGTTCACTTTAACTTTAAATGCTGCTTCAGGTTTCCATCCAACAAAGCAGATTCTAGCAGAATGCAGGCGAGAACCGGCTGCATTGTTGTAATCTGTTACAGTAGATTGCGCTTTACATACCGTACACTGTACTGTATGAGTCATACAAATTATGATTCACTGCATTTTAATTGACCACATTATAATGTGACCTTGTTTCATTAAAGGTGCTGCAAGTGATATTTGTTTGGTTCAAACATTTTTTTTTTGGTTGAAAAGTTAATTCAGATAGCAACCATTGCTATACGATATGGTTTGTTCAGTAAGGGACTTTCCATCTCTCCGGAGCTTTAGTACAATTTCATCTAAGAGAGAACACAATTCATCAGCTTACATTTGTATAGTGTTCCAGTTTCAATGTTGTCATTTTTATGTTTATTTTGTTTTATAATTTCCTGTACAAGTTCTCTCCTGATTTGAAATTGATATTCTCACTTGAAATGGTATTTTCTGTTACAGTATGCTATTTTGTTCAAGAACAAAATATCACTTACCCCCTTTAATACCTTGTTTGTTTCATTTGAGTCCTATTAAAGGAAATTCCTTTTTTGTCTTTTGACTTGAGGTAGTGAAAAGTGTGCCATTTTCAATGTCATACATGTATGTTGTACTTTCTTATGTTGTGAATCAGACATCTAAGAATGCTGTATCTGTGGTTTCTTCTAAAACATTTCCATAAAAGTTAAAGCTACAGTTAAGTACAAATTGTTTCTGGTGATGTCCATTATCTGAATCTGAACATGAGATGATGTTTTGTTGTATTTTTGTTGATGTGTATAATTACATTTAGAATTGAGCGGTGAAAGTTTTTCACTTAAACATAATTCCCAGCTTGGTGTGTTCTTCTGAGGATGATGATCAAGTTCACATCCGGGTGTGTTTGGAGATATGCACTAGATATGCAGTGTTGGTGCGCTGTGTGGTCTTTGGTAAATTCAGTACAGTGGGTGCCTTGCCATTTGAAAATCCTGTGCACTGTGCACTGAGTGTGCACAATGACTGACCCTACTCGAAAGTCAGAAGTAGGGTTGTCCAGTGCGTTGACTCCGAACACTGATAAGAATAAAACCTGATTCCTGACTGTTTTGCTGTAAATCTTAGTGTTCTGTCCTAATATATATATATAAATACATATTTTTTTATATATGTATATATTTATTTTTTTAATGTATATTTTCACTTCACTTTCACTTCCTTCCGGCATTTAGATCATGTCAAAGGTCATGTCTGACCTAGACACAGGATCTGACATGAATTTTGACCTGATGAGCTTCTATTAGCTCAATGGTAACAATTTCAGAGGAAAGTTACATAGTGCAGCTTTAACTGCCGTTTGTCTGTGATGTGTTCTTGCATAGATTGTATATGTTTCTTAAACAACAAATGACTATAGAATATAGTATAGTGACTTTTAATGACTTATATTCACAGCTAGTATAATGCATTTTAACAGTGATTATACATTATAACAGTGATTAGAATTATGACATTATTCTAATTATAATTATTGGGGGAAAGAACTCAGCCAGTGCCCAGAACTTTATACGTCATTATTAAAGGCATTATAATGTGTTACAGTTGCATTATAAGTACCTACTCAAGTCATGAGTGTGTAGCCCCCAGCCAAGACCCAGCCCGCAACAGCCCTGCCAATCGGGCTCAGCCCGACAGGGCACGACAGGTTGCGAGTGGATCTGGCGAGTGGGAGCCCCGGGTTCAATCCTCACTTCCGCGTAATGCTACAATCGCTTATAACTGTAGCTATACAGTGTCATGAAAAGATTAGGATGCATTTATACATTATAAATCATTACAAATGCTTTATGATTATTGCTATGAAGCATGAATATTTATGAGTGCTTATAACTTTAAGCAGATTAGAATGCATTGCAAGTATTTTGATAATGCATTACACACATGTGTTATCGTTTAGTTTATTTTTATTTTTTACTCTGTATACAGAGTTACACCGTTTATCATTTGTGGGTCACAGCAGCATAAGACGGCTAGTTTTACTTGCTTACTTACTAGCTTTTCCTGGTGACACAGAAACTAGTGTGTAATTGGCCACTCATCCAATCCATATTCTGCATTTGTTATCTGATGATGTTCTGTAATTTAAGTTGTTGTACTACCTTGTTGTTGTATTATTCTTGTTTATCTTGGGACTTGTTTATCCTATTGAGTGTCTTTCATTATACACTTGACTTACAATATATTCTTTGTGTCTTTCAATATGTAAGATGTGTATTTGATGTGTGTATTGGGTGTCTGCGTAATCGGGTCACATTTGCCCCGGTAAATACCCTAAAACACCCCAGGACACTATATCCCCGACCACAACATCATATTTCATTGTTATACTAATGATACACAGTTATAGATTCCACTTGAACTCGGTGATGCAGGCCATAATGTCCTGGATCCTCCCATCTAATTTTGCTGACCTGGAAAAGGTCATTTACACTTTCATTTAATCACGCCTATTTCTGTAACTCCTTGTAGTCATGGGCAAAGTAGAAAATGATATCTCTCGTCTTTAGCGCAAAATTGTGCAGCTAACCTAGATTAGTAATGACTGGTGGAAACGCTCTTCACTCGCTGGCAACCATAATTTCATTTAATTTTTTTACCGATGATAAGAATGTGCAAGGCCTAGTCAGATTTTAGACTTGCTGAAAGCCCTTTGGAACCTTACCCTCCACAGTAGAGCTATAGAGTCGAGGTCTCGCTTTGTTGGGTGCCGGCTATGTGTGGCACCGGCAAACGGTGGCCAACAACAACGGTACAGACTTTTACCTGCTGTACAGTTGGGTGCCACCGATATTGTCCCTTATCATTTGACCCATTTAGGCCTGACCTCAAAATTAAAAAAAATCCTTCTAAATCCTCCAGTTTTCTGAAATAAATATTTTCACGATTTTTTAAAAATAGCAGACCTACAAGCTCGTAGCACGCCACTCGGTGGCGCGCTATGAGCTTGTAGATCTGCTATTTTTCAATAGCTAAATTATAACATAATGTTTAAAACACCAAAAGGGGTTCCCGCCCAAAATGGGTTAACTGTCCTTTTGCGCAGATCACGCAAACCTCAGCAAAAAGAAAAGGACAACATCGATGGCCTCCAACTGTATATTTCATCATTTCATCATATCCAAATAGTAAAGGTAGTCCTCAGAGCTCTCTGATGTTTGCAATTTAATGGTAAAAAAACATTTAAGCGACGGGTTGAAACACGCATTTAAATGGGTTTTTTTGTCAGCCAGTTCTATATTTTCACACTCTTCTTCGTTGTGTTTTACCACCCGGAAGCCAAAACCATTTGATATCGATGCCAGCGAGTATGCCAGTCTATGCCATTCCGATACCACATAGTTTATCACATGATGATATTTCATTTAGTCATATTTTGATTGCTTCAGTTGATGTTGCACCACTGTTTTATACGCAGAAAGTTAACAATTATTAATGGCACTTCTATTCATTCCTAGACCAGTGGTTCTCAAACCTTTTAGGACCCCCAAAACTGTGAGTACAGACCTGCAAGGGTGATATGATACAACATACTGGGTGATAACAAGGGAATATATTGGTTAAAATATGGTTGAATATTTAACCTTGAAATGTAGTGTACAGAAAATATATTTTGTTTGGTGTAGTTGGTCATTCATTTTCTGTTGACAAGGTTTGGTCATAGGGGGAGCTGTAGGGGAAAGCATTTTTATTTGATGACTTTATGGATTACTTCTCTACAATGTTTGTGTGATTACTTTTGGATTACTTTTGGGATCACTTTTTTGATACTTTGGATAATTGGAGATTGAACATTTTATTTGTACTATGAAATCTTGATTGTTCACAAATAAAAACGAGTGCATCCAAACTCCAACACTTCAAACACTTCAAGGGGAAAGCATTTTTATTTGATGACTTTATGGATTACTTCTCTACAATGTTTGTGTGATTACTTTTGGATTACTTTTGGGATCACTTTTTTGACACTTTGGATAATTGGAGATTGAACATTTTATTTGTACTATGAAATCTTGATTGTCCGCAAATAAAAACGAGTGCATCCAAACTCCAACACTTCAAACACTTACAAAAACATATCACAGCACGGAATGTTCTTGACAGAAAGTAGCTCATAACAACATGCCTACGGTGGATTTTTATGAAATAAACGCTTTGCAGTTTGAAAGAGGACAATTCAAGCTTTCCCTACAGCTGCAATGTTAGTGAGTTTAATGTTGTTTAATACAAGCTGATCGGAAATGGATCAATGAGATGTCAATGGAGGGTATTGCAACTCTATAGATTCATCCTATTGTAAAAACATCTAGCGTTGCAAATTGCGACTAATCATGTGGTGCCCATTTCTTACAGAGCTCTATGATGGTTCGGTCAAACAGTCAAAACTAAAATATTTTGCTGTGGAATTGGCTGTGAATGTTCATGACTGTGAATGTTCCCCAATGGTTGATCCCTATTGATTTTGGTGACCACCGACCGTCAACTCAAAGGCCAAGATTTCCACTTGCACACAAAACATCAAAAGAAATGTATATGCTGATTTTCGTGACTGATTGAATACTTTATTAGCCCGAAATGTAAACAGGTATAAGGTAAGGTATAGTCAGACATTTAGTCGGATAACACAAAAAAGTCCTGGAGACTTGTTTCCATTGCTATATAAGTATTCAATTAATCAAATAACACTATACATACAACACTATACAGGAAAAATGTCTGCAGTGAATGGCCCCTAGCTCGTTTCGATGGGAAAATTGAGTTTACCTCCCCTTGTGGTCTTGCTAAACGCATTCATGAACCTTAGGTCACATTCCCACCTACTACTTCGGTAGACTCGATGCGAATGGGCTTGCATATTTAATTTGCTGCGGTTTGCCTTCACACTGCGCTGTATAACCGCAGCAATTGGAAACGCAGCAGGGACCTTCCTTATCAATGTGTTCAATTCATAAACTATAGCCTACACAGTGAAATCTATGGTGTTAAAATTATACTCATAACGTGCATGTGTCGTGCCGTCGGGGACTGGACCTCTCTCCTCCTCCTCCTCCTCTCTCTCTCTCTCTCTCTCTCTCTCTCTCTCTCTCTCGCTCTCTCTCTCTCTCTCTCTCTGCACGCACTGTTCCTTTGGGCATAGAGGCTCAGCACACTGAGCAGTGAGCACAGACAAAGTCCCTACTCCCCACACAGTCACAGCACTCCATGTTTACGGCACACACAGACAGACAGAATATTCTGTCTGTCTGATTAATGTACTCGTCCTCATTTCGACCAGGGCTTCGGTCTCCTCATTCGACCACGTCTATCCACGGTAACGGGACATATTTGCGCTGCGTAAAATATGCATTCTCCGTCTCCAACTGTGTTTAGCTCCTCACCCGCCCACATTGTTTGCTTCATTTCCTTTATTTGCTGCGGATTGCATTCCCACCTGCACCGAATCGTAATCAAGTGCGAAGTGGAAGCGAAGCGAAACCCCTGTTTTTGGTCGGAGTAGAATGCGGTTCTTTGATGCGCATTAGGATTTGAATGATGCTTCACACCTGCCAAACGAAGCGCACTTTCCGACAATCTGCAGCAGGATTCGTTTTAATCGCAGTAAAGCTTTCTGGTGTGAAGGTCACCTTAGAGGATGAACCCTAACCATTTGAGCTCAATCAATCAATCAATCAATCAATCAATCAATCAATCAATCAATCAATCAATGTTATTTGTATAGTGCCAACAAGTTATCTCAAGACACTTAGAGCAGATCCCAGACTCTATAAAGCAGGGGTTTTCAACTGATTATGAACCAGGGACCACCACCCTGACTGAGAATCAACCTGGGGACCACTGTTGTGTTGGGAGGGGGGATATGGGCGTTGTGTGGGGGTAAAATTAACCTTCCATATTAAAATCATGTTGCTATTGTAACTTACTGTATGTATGAGCGAGCACGCCGAGCAGACACATGCAATTAATTATGGGCACATTTTCTTATAATGGTGACACAACCAGGCAATCCGGTACAGTTTCCCTTGAGATTCTACCTCCCTTTTCTGTGGAAGTTCTTGACGTCCGACTTCCCAGTAACTGACAACATCGACGCGTCATCATATGTCACCACGTCATTTACTGCATTGTTTCTCCATGAGATGAGTGCAGAACACTTGGCGACAGCAGAAAGGAAACACACCCCTTTAACGGGAAGAACCTGACCTTGGTGGGTGGCCCATATGCCTAGAGAGAGAGGGGGGAGGGGGGGGCAGAGGGGGGGCAGAGGGGGAAGGAGGATGGAGTTTTAAATTGACGTTACCTCATAAAATCATACTAATTCAAAGGTCAAAAACAGTAGTTGCATATTACTGCTCTTATCAAACACTTTGTTTTCTAAATGGATAAATACAGTTTCGTGGACACAGACAAAAGCATGTCGCAGTGATTCACCCAAGTGGATCCATGTCTTCAGAATGAAACACCATGAATGCTTGAAACGTGATCAACCATTGCCACAAGCTATGAAGTAGTATACAGCCAACCAGAAATAGCCTTTGTTCATTTCCTTGCATGTTATTCCTCTCTTCCATTGTGACCCAGGAGTTGCAGTGCAGGTATAGGCTATAAAAACCACCGATCAACTGAGAAGCCTCATTGTTCTTCTAAAATATGGCGTGAAAAGGCCATCCATGTTTTGCCAGAACGCCCGTGGTGATCGGAGACATTTGTTACACTATCCAGAGATGCGTCATTCTTCATACAATCCCTTCAATTCTCCTCTAATGTCTCCCATGACACCAGTTTGGAAGCACCTACAGTAGACCTCTTAATCGCATCCTCCGATCCCTATAATCCCACTTGCTACAGGGGTCAGGTGGGTTACAATGACAATTGCATATTATGTAAAAGCTCTCAGGGACATCGCGTGCTCTCAGGTGCAAGTAATTCAAGGTCAAATAATTTGATCTCTAAAGAACTAAACTTAAACTACAGGCTATTTACCTTTTTGTTTTTTGTTTTGTTTTTTTACTGTGGGGGTGAAAAGATGACAGGCTGAAATATCTGTCAGAACTAAATTACAAATTATAAGATTAGATAAATAAACCTTTACTGAACCCTGGGGGTGAATGCTGGTGTCGTATAGAAGCATCATCAGTAAAAGCCTCAAGCACAGGAGAGGTACGGTATACAGTAGGCCTAGTCCTAAGTATATCAGTTGTATTTTGAAGACACAGTCTAGCACAGCAAGGACGCGTGACCGTGCGCTTGCTGTGTTGGCACCGAAGTTGTAGAACAAACCCGTTGAGGATAAAAGCTGCCCAGCCCACAGACTTTTAAAAAGACCCACCTTTTCACTACAGAGGACTCGTAGTAGTTGTTGTTTTGAATCAGTTTAACCCTATTTTATGCTTGTGCGTCGGGATACGACACATTGTGTGCTTGTGTAGATTTTTCAGAAATCTTGGAATCGTGTAGAATTCTTTTTCTTTTTTTTCTTTTCCTTTTCTACACAAATCTCCTTTTCATCTCTTCCAAATCTATTCAGATGGGGGTCCGGATATCAGTGGGTCCTGGAGACATGGAAATATTTGAGAACCAGTGGTGTATAAATTGCAAAATGCAAGTAACAGAAGAGTTTATGAATAAATAATAACTGTGTGTGTGTGTGTGTGTGTGTGTGTGTGTGTGTGTGTGTGTGTGTGTGTGTGTGTGTGTGTGTGTGTGTGTGTGTGTGTGTGTGTGTGTGTGTGTGTGTGTGTGTGTGTGTGTGTGTGTGTGTGTGTGATTGAACATACTGTAGACACAGCACCAATAAAGGCCATTGTACATTTTTACTCCTTTTCCTCAGGAATCCATAAAGTGGTGACGGAAATCCGATCCTCCGCACCGACCGCGAGCGAGTCAGTGGTGGACAGAGATTTAATTTGTGCAGAAATGGGATACTCTGGGAAGGGTACCTGGAGATCCAACTGAAGGTAATCCAGGCTGAGGTAATCCACATAAGGTGACCCCCCGGGTTGGGAGTGTATAACCTCCTCCGACCAACACAAACCTTTGTACAGGTATGTCTGGTATTAGATGACCAACTAATTATCCCATTCACAGCTAGACTGCACGGTCCCTGCATGTGGAACCAGTGACCAGTGGTCACAACCAGTGACCAGTGGTCACAACCAGTGACCAGTGGTCATAACAGCGACCAGTGGTCACAACCAGTGACAACCAGTGACCATGTAGTGGTCACTGACCAGTGACCAGTGGTCACAACCAGTGACCAGTGGTCACATGCAGGGACATGTGGAACCAGTGACCAGTGGTCACTGACCAGTGGTCACATGCAGGGACCACATGCGGGGACCGTGCGTGGTCACTGTTAGCCCAGACTGCCTCTCTGCACACACACACACACACACACACACACACACACACACACACACACACACACACACACACACACACACACACACACACACACACACACACACACACACACACACACACACACACTTTTCCTATGCCCAAAACCAATGCACTTAAGAAAACAGTCATGTACAGAGCCATTGCATACTGGCGTGCGCTCCCCCCACATTTGACTCTAACAAGAGGAACTCAAGGCAGCAATAGTCAGAAAGGAAATTATATTAAATTAGGTTATTATGTTTTGTTTTTTCGGACTGACAAATCTGTTTTTTTCTTTTTTTTCTTCTTTTAATTTTACTGTAAATGTTGTTCTTTAGGTAAATTTGTGTTTGTTCACAAACATGGATCATGCTGTGTAGCCTGTACTGCATTTTATGATTTGTATTGTGATGTTTTTTTGCCTGGACCCCAGGAAGAATGTGGCCACTCCCATCAAAACATTATTATAAAGGTTGCCGACTCTAATTTGTACTTGAGTTAAAGTGCAGGAGTATAGTTGGTTTATTGCAAAGTACAACTTACAAAGGAGATTTTCTTTCCTTTATCAATGCATTGCGGTCTTAAAATGTACTGTAAATGTGTAGTAAAATGTAGCCCCACCCCTCTGAAAAACATGAAACCAGAAAACTCACAGTCACAACACATTGCATCGTGACGATCGAGTTGTGAGCTTGTAGAACTTATTTTCACTTGGCTGTAAGTGGTGGTAATTGTTCCCTTCCTAGAAACGTGGTGGAAAAAGTACAATATTTGTCTTTGAATTGTAGTTAAGTAAGACATCGACGTCTCTTTCGGGTGGAAACGACTAAATTCTTTTCGCTCCTATGCCACCAAAATGTGGAACGCCCTACCAACAGTCATTAAGACATGCGAATCCCTTGACTCCTTCAAAACCGCTCTCAAAGGGCACCTACGGATGGCTGCAATTCGAAACTGGCCCCCGTAAAATCTGAATCCCCCCCCACCGCCCCCCCCCCCCCCCCCCTTTTTTCCCTCACTGTATATGTTTCTTTTCCCTTTTTACCTCCATTATGATGAATTCCTGTACTGTTCTTTGTCTATATAGAAGTGTCTATTTGTACGTCTCTAAATGTTTTGATGATTTGAACATGGTGGACCCTGTTGTAAACAAGTGTAATGCTTAATTGGGTCGTCCACTCACAGTTAACAGCCTTTGTATTGAGTTTGTGCTTGAAATGTACTGTAATTCTGCAAACTGTTAATACAATTTTCAATCAATCAATCAATCAATCAATCCAAAAATGTTACTTTTCAGGATTTAAATTCAAAAACAGCAAAGGTAGCAAATCTACAACGTGTTGCTTCGCTTCATGCTTCGAGCTTGTATCTGCTATAGGCCCTACTGCTTTTGTGTGACCCTGTAGTATGATCAAGTAGGGCGTTCATTTACAAAAAACATATCAAAACTAGAAAAAGTGCCCTTCTGGGCACAGGTCTCCACCAGGAGGATAGGACTGTGCGATGTTTGGCAAAATGTTTAGTAAGTATAGTATGAGTAATATAAACATGTTTTTTTGTTTGTTAGTTTTTTGCAACAATTTTCTTCATTTTGTTGAGGAAATGCAGAGTGCCTGGTGGCACTATAATAGGCCAATGTGAAAAGGGTGCCATTTCTTCATACGCCTTTAATGGCAATTGGATGATTTGAGGCATTTTGTTCCAAAAATGTGTTTTGCAAAAATCAACCTGTTGGTGGCGCTATAACAGGCCAATGTGAAAAGGGTTCCTCAGCCTAGTAAGAAAATGTGTGAAAGATTTCACGTAAATTGCATGCTGCGTTCATGATTTGAGGCTTTTGTTCAAAACGGGGCAATCTTGCAAACTGTGAAAGCCAATTATAGCCAATTAGGATGGAATATGAAATATCGGACAGATCCGACTTGAGCACATGACCATAGAGATACTGTGTAACGATTTGTGAGATTTTTGGACAGAATCTGGAGGAGTAATATCAAAAAATGTGTTTTACAAAAGTCGGCCTCCTGGTGGCGCTATAAAAGGCAGATGCGGAAAATGCAGGTCAAAGATTTGTCCTTGGCCTCTAGGGAGTGTGCATGCAACGTTTCACGCAGATTGGTGCAGTTTTAGGTAAAAAATGTGAAAAGCTGCCTCATGGTGGAGCTATAACAGGCCGTTCTGGAAAATGTTGGGCAGAGGTTCATCGTTGGAATCCAGGGAGTGTGTGTGCAAAGTTTTGCATCGACCGGGTTAACGGTGCCGGAGATTAGCTGGTAACAGACAGACGGAAGGACACACACACACGGACGGACGGAGAGCAAAACATACTCTCTCCCCATGCCTTCGGCCTGGTGGAGACAATTAAAATGTGGAGATAAGACGTTTCTGCCCGACAGCAACGATATGTAAGTATGGCCTACAGTATAAGTATCCACCACTGGCAGGCAGGGATTCTCAACCACAGGGCAGTGACCCATATTTGGACCTCCAGCGCCCTCTGTTGGTCTGCAGAATTATACTTTTGGGAGAAAGTAATGGTCTTTGATTGATTGATTGAAATATTTGTAGATTGAAAGTTTGTAGAATTACAGTACATTTCAAGCACAAACTCAATACAAAGACTGTTAACTGTGAGTGGACGACCCAATTAAGCATTACACTTGTTTACAAGAGGGTCCACCTTGTTCAATTCATCAAAACATTTAGAGACGTACAAATAGACACTTCTATATAGTCAAAGAACAGAACAGGACCTCCTTAGTAAGCTGCTTATGGCATGGTGAGTGACATGTTTAACTTAAAGCTGCACTATGTAACTTTCCTCTTCTACCCCAAATTTGAACCCGGTTTCCTGTGAAAGGGTTGACATTTTTAAAATTGAGCTAATAGAGCCTGCCTGCTTGCTCAGGCAGGCCCGGTGGCAGGAGACAACGGTGTAGGGGTAATTCAGGAGACAACGGGGTAGGGACCATTTCCCAAGTAGAGGGGTCAGCCATACATTTGCATACCCATGTCTGTCTGTGCGCAGTGGCACTATTGCTTCACCTCCCAATGTATGAATGAATGGACCATTGTAAGTGCTTTGAGTAGAAAGCACTTATAGAAAAGCGCTATAAAAATACAATTCATTATTATTATTATTATTATTATTATTATTACTTTGACTATAGGGGGTCAAGGTGGTCAGTTTAAGGGGTCAATGACCCCCTTTTGCCCCCCGTGGCGCCGGGCCTGTGCTCAGGGGATAAATGTGTCTGGGTGAGACACTCCCGCACACTGTCTTCAAATGCAGTTGAAAGCTTTATTAATTGGAAAACACAACGTTTCGGTCTATCTATGGCATAGATCGCATAGATTCTATGCGATCTTCATCAGGCTATCTTTATGGGACAAGATGACGTTTGACACAATCTAAATGCCTTATTTTGTTTACTATTAACATACTGATTAACGGAATGGTAGAATAAAACTTAAAGCAAACTATATAATATCAATATAAATGTTTTACTAATGATCTATCAATGGTTCAACCACATCATTAGGCTAATATTATGTAATCAGTGTGAGACGCTACAAAATGTTAAGATACAGTATTATATTTTCAGAACTCAGCAGATGTGTGTAGGTGGACTGAGGCGGACTATGTAGAGGTATCTCAAACAAACAAAAAAGAAATGTTGAGGCTATTCCTCATTAAACAATCAAACTATTATTATAAGCCAGAATTAATATGTCTTTCCCTGGTCAGGTTGACACTGAACCTTAAAGCATTGATTAACCATTTCGATATCCCTGTTATCATAATAGGAGTTTTTTTGTTTGTTTAATGGGATCAACACAATATTGTTTATGACATGCCAAAATTGTGCAAGCAGTTAAGAGTTAAGGTCCATTAGAAGTGGTCTATTAGAAGCGGTCTATTAGAAGTGGTCTATTAGAAGCGGTCTATTAGAAGCGATCTATTAGAAGCGATCTATTAGAAGCGGTCTATTAGCGATAATGAATAATAAATGGGCCTTATGTTGAGAACGACTGGCCTACATCATGGTCTAGTATAGTGGAGGGATGAGGATTTTATATTACATTTTATATTACAAATTATACAAATGAATAGTTATTTTTCATTGTGCAATATATCTCTGAGAAGATTAGGCCTATACTTAGAAGTATCTACAATAACTGTATGAGATAATGTTATTAATTAATTAATTAAATGTAACTTCTAAGTTCACATGAAAAGTTTAATGTTTAACAGGTTCCCACTCAAAAGGATGACAAACAAAGCTAAAGATACATTTAAATATGTTTTATGAGGACTACATCACTACATGACTACATCATCAGTGTGCTCCATTATACTTTGAGTATGGTTATTGGTTTTACATTCAATGCATTGTCTTCATGAAAGCAGAAGGGAGCTTTTAGACCCACTTTAGTCTTGTCCTACAAGCTTTCCTTTGATGCCATCTGCTGGCCAAACATTGAACATGCATTAGTGCAAGTTAAGCTATCATTTTAACTACATGAACTACATTGTTATAGCGAAATAAATATATATTAAAAAAAACAATCAAAACATCTACAAGCTCACAGCACAGCTTGTAGATCTACTGAGCACAGGGTTCAGCCTCAGGCCATAGTTATGCTGTAGCTGCTTCAAGGACAAGCCGAACCATAACAAGACAGGCGGTAACAAAAACAATAGCTATCAGGCCTAGACAGTTTTGGACACCCGACAGAGACGATGCCATGGTGACTGCTTTATCAGGACACCGTATGCCTGCAATAATACAAGATGCACCTGTTGTTGAAGTACCGATAAGCCACATAGAACATCATGTTTTATTGTGTATGTATTCATGTCATACTCCTTCTGTATCTGTTATTGAGTCACATCTCCTGGTCACGTAACGTGACCTGTAATATGCAGTACGTAATATTCTGTGTTTAATACACTTGAGAACTTGTTGAGTGATACTGGCTGGTGTCATCTTTACAGAATACCCATTTATTAAGTGGGAAGATTAGTAACGTGAATAATTTCATACTTTTCTGAAACGATTTCCAATGATTTACCAGTACTTTTTTCTTCTTTTACTTTGAAAGAGGCAATGGTTACAGCCATGCTGGACGAAAGAGCTCTATTGACGATATTCTGACTGCGGCGTAGCACATAACAAGTCTACAGTGGATTTTTATGAAACAAACACTTTGCAGATAGAAAGAGGATAAATTCAAGCTTTTCGCACAGCTGCAATGTTGGTGAGTTTGACGTTGTTTAATACCAATCAGATAGGACTTTTCTGTTTGGATGAATGGGCTGTCAATGGGAAGTTGCACCTTGTTAGCACCTTGCCTGCAAGATGGCCTCGGTCTGAATATCGTCAATACCAGGGGTCTTAGCTGAGAGAGAGATCAAATCAAATCAAATCAAAGTTTATTTGTATAGCACATTTACATTGACCGAAGACAAACCAAAGTGCTGAACAAGAGCATGTAAAACAAGAACAGAGCAACAACAAGAGCATGTAAAGAAAAGAAAAAACAAAACAAAACAAAAACAAAGCAACAAGTGAGACCGGAAGTATAACCAGACATGGTATAAGAAGGGTACGAGTTTTCAGGCAACATTAAAAGCCAGGGAGAAAAAGTGGGTCTTTAGGAGAGATTTAAAAACACCCAGGGACTGGGCAGAACGAATGGGAAGGGGCAGGGCATTCCACAGTGTGGGACCGGCCACAGAGAAGGCTCGGTCACCTCTAGTGACACATGAGGTTCCAGGCACAATCAAACGCAGTTGGTCAGCTGACCTCAAGGGTCTGGCTGGGACGTATGGTTTAATGAGCTCGCAGAGGTAAGGGGGGGCATGCCCATTTTGGGCTTTGAAGACAAACAATAATAATTTAAAATCTATTCTAAAGCGAACTGGGAGCCAGTGTAGGGAAGCAAGGACAGGTGTAATATGATCGCGCTTTTTCTTTCCGGTAAGGAGGCGGGCAGCAGCATTTTGGACGAGTTGTAGGCGTCTGATAGCAGATTGATCGATTCCAAAGTACAGGGCATTGCAGTAGTCAATCCGCGAGGAAATGAAGGCATGGACAACTTTCTCTAGGTCTGAGGGAGGTAGATAGGCCTTGATCTTGGCCAGCAGCCTTAGTTGGAAAAAGCTAGCTTTGACAACGGCACTAATCTGCTTATCAAATTTAAATTTGTTGTCAAAGAGCACTCCTAGATTTTTAACAAAGGGGCGAGTGTTGATGCTGATGCGAGATGAAACAGGAACCTCTCACTATAGCCTACATCATTTCATAGATACGTATAGCTCACAGAATTGCTTGACAGCACTATGATCAGTGTACAGTATGTTGGATTCAGGACATTTAACCACTTAACCTGCCGTCAATACTCATACTTGACCTAAATGACCTTTGACTCTGTACTTTAGTTTGCTCTTTTTCCCCTCTGCTCTACACCAAACCTTTTTTGCTGAAAAGAGACGACCTATCACACAAACATTTGTCCCTCCCTTGTAGTAACTGCGAGGAGCCCCTATAGGGCCCCAGACCTCCTGTTGAAGACCCCTGCTCTAAATGTTACGTGCAAGGCCTCTATTTAAGTAACTTAGCTTTGGAATTGTGGAACCGTCACAGCGTCACAGTGAGTGACATTGCGTGACAAGCATCTGCCAGTCTCAGCCTTGCATGAAGACACATCTCTCATGACACAGATACTCGGGTCACCAATGACCAGACATGAGAATTAGATAGGGGTAGTTAGATATGGGGTGCATACTTATAGGGAGGGATGGGTGGACACCAGCCCTTGATTTGAACCGTACAGACAGACAGACAGACAGACGCTTATGTGCAGTGATGTGTTCTAGACTATATATATATACTGTTTCTAATGTTGTTAATCACCCTGCAACTTTGGAGCTGCTTTTTTTTCCTGTTCCATGAGGCTTATCAGATATATTATATCTGATAGCGGTGTTAACAGTGAGCAATCCTGTATCTATTACAGAATAACTAATAACCTGGCATTGAAGACACAGACAGTATTCAAGATTGTTGGCAGTGGTCCCATCTTCAATGCAAGACTGCAAGAGTCAGTCAGCCAGCAGCGGTCTGAATGAATATCTGACAAAATAGACATATAGACAGACAGACAGACAGACAGACAGAGGGACAGCGGGATAGCAGAGCTACACATGATGCAGACACTGCCTGGCCTGTGTGGCCAGCTGTCCTCTGCCACTTCCTTTCTGCACATAGAAACATGCATTGGTGACGCCGCGCCTCCAGTCCTAGGTCACACAGCTGTTGATGGGTGGTGTTGATGACTAGACTGTACAGCAGCATGCCTACACTACATGCACTGTGGTCTGGTTGTGGCTGGCTACTGTGTATGTTTACGTGTACAGACAGACAGACAGATCTCAAATCCCAGGATCAAATAGTAATGATGGTCTGATACAGTGGTTCTCAACCTGTGGGTCAGGGCAGCCTGGGGGGTCCAGGAAACAAAGCCAAAGGACGAACAGGAAATATGGCATTGAACAAAAGGAGCTCCCCACTTCCTGTTGCTATCCCACGATTTTGCAACCCATTTTTTCACCCAGTGTCAATTATCTAATGTAATGCTGGGCGCTACACTTCCTCTGCCAACCTGGGGGGGCAGCGGACTGACCTCATGCTTCCTTCTATGCATGAGGAGTCCAAGCTGCTTCTTTTCACCTGACAGGGGGGAGTTTCCCTGGCCGGATATAGCACGTGGAAGGAACACGTTATTCCGACCAGTTCCTTTCACCTCCATCAGGCGCCCCGGCTGGCCAGGGGGAGGTAGTTTAGAGACCAGGATTACTGCATGTTTTTGTGAGGGTACCAACCAACCCTACGGGACACGGGGAGAACATGCAAACTCCACACAGAAAGGCCCTTTTGCCAACCCCAGCGTGAATCGAACCCAGGACCTTCTAGCGACAGCACTACCGACTGTGCCACCGTGCCCTGAGGGGGTTAATTTATGGGGACAAAAAAACATCACACACACGCACACGCGCACGCACACACACACACACACACACACACACACACACACACACACACACACACACACACACACACACACACACACACACACACACACACACACAAGTTAGAATACAGAGATAATATGGAGGTTTCTGTCCAACAGCAACGATATGGAAAACATAAATGAGAATAGGAGAGTGACTGGACCCATGTGGGTCCGTTGTTGGAGCATGTCCCATGGTGGGACAGCCCTTTACTGGAACAGCAGGGTTTTAAAGACACCACTAGAGTTTTCCACACGGCTCACATCAGCCACAGCAGTCACGTGACCAATAAACTTGAACTGAATCACAGTGGAAGAAGTAGGCCTACTCACTTTACTTAAGCAAACGTAGCAATACCACAAGAAATAGTCAAGATAAAGTCCTGTATTAAACATTTTTGAGTGGTGCAAACCACTCCAATAACCAGCTTTGTCTGTATGTTTGTGTACCTGTGTACGTGTCCGTGCAATGTTTGTGTACCTGTGTACGTGTCCGTGCACAGGTGAGCATGGTTACTATGGTCACTGACATTACGTCAGACCACAGCTGATCAGGCTATATAACGGGTGTGATTTTTACTTGAATGAAAGCACATAAGTATTGGCATCAAAATGGAGCATACACCATTTTTGTATCACAGTTGTACTTAAAGCAGAACGTACTATGCAACGTTATTATTCTTCCGGATTTGAACCCGGTGCTGAAATTTCTACCATTGAAGTTGAACTAATAGAGCCATGCAGCCTTGCTTGACCATCAGGTAAAGGTGAGACACATGCTGGGCAAGACCTACGCTGTAGACGTAGAGTGTATCGCCGGAAGTAACGGGATTTTGGCGGAAGTACCGATCAAGGAAATAACGTCGACGCTTTACAAATCTTTACATTCTCCGAGTGCTGTGAGTGGTCGAAAAATAGCATACTCGGGGGAAATACATCTGACAGATGTTCCGGCCGACACTTCCGCTGATACACTCTCTGCCTTAGGTTGTGACCACAGGCTTTTCTGTTTGCAGATGAGTAAGGCTACATGGGACCGAGGCTAGGTGAGACATGACCTTTGACACGATCCGTACAGGGAGACAATATAAACCATCCCAATTGTATACATTATATTGTATTAACATACTCTACCATACACATTGGACAAAATTACATTTAATCACATTTCAAGCATTAAGTACCATACTTGAGTAAATGTTCATTTCCACCACTCCACACTCACACATCACAGCAGACCATCAGATATTTTGCTATATGGGGGACAACGAGGGGAAAATATATGGAGCCAGACTTTTAATGTCCCACAACACTGGTCTGTTTGAAGTCAGTCTGCCTGCTCAAGTATTCGGTTGCTTCATAGTTTTCTGTCCTTATTGGAGCTGTTTCCCCCCAGACAACACTGTCTGTGTAGGCCTATGTGCGCGCGGGCGTGTGCGTGTGAGTGTGAGACAGACAGACAGACAAACAGACATACATGTCTATATTTTGCACACTAGCCTTGTCACCACAGAGGACTCTATTCATCCCATTAAAATTCCGCTGCTTAAAGGGAAATGTCATGTTTGGTATAATTGTGTGTAGGGAGGACAATGAAGAAGGCACAACTACTATATTATGATGCATGGGATTTAACCTCATGTGGGGAAGGGAGAGATAAGATATACAGTAGGCTAATGTAAAATGCATTATCTCTTAGTCATAACTAATTAACTATATAAGGTTAAGCTAGCCTATATATCTCTTGTGAGCCACCAGAAGCCATGCTGTCGGCAGAAACCTTGTATCTCCATATTTCCACTTTTTATGTTTATATTAAATGAATGCCTTACTTTGTCATAATAATACAGTGTCACACAAAAGTATAGCAACAGTATAGCTGATCACGTGCTATTTTTGAATGTTTTAAGTGAAATTGAAAAGTCTGTGTTTTAAGTGTGGGTTTAATAAATAGGCTACTGAACCAATGCAAAGTAGGCAGTGCACATAAAAGAGCTTGTGACTAAATATTAATACAAACTACATTGGATCCATTCATTCCATTTGAACACAGGTTCCTTTTTTTCTTCTTCTTTTTTTCATTCCCTGAAAAGTAACCTTTTGGACAGTGGTGGAAAGTGGAACACATTTTACTCAAGTAGGCCTACTACAATTTAGTTTTTCTTACTTTACCGGAGTATTTCATTTTCAGTAGGCCTACTTTTACTTATTGACAACATATTGTAGGCTTTTATTCCACTGCATTTATTTGAAAACTTTCTAGATTTAGGTTATTTCAAAACATAGGCCTACATTACAATTTACAATTAATTGAGGCATTTAGCTTACACTCTTAATAATCACTAACATTAATATTTAATAAGCACTTCAGCAATATTTAAACTTTGGTTATTTGGAAATAGCCGATTTACAAGCTCACAACCTGTCGCAAAGTGAGCTTGTAGATCTGCTATTTTCAATAGATCTCTATTTAATAGAGATCTATTGAAAATAGCAGATCTACAAATGGGATCTCTAATAGAGATCCCATTGTAAAACTTGTGAAATGAGACCTTCACAATCCAATGAGTAGCCTACTTTTTACTAAATAGCCTACTTTTGTCCTACTTTTTTTCAAAAGTACATTTTGAATACCGAACTTGTAGGCTACTTAACAGACTACCGGTATTTCTATTGATACTTTTACCTCCTGTAACATAAGTACAATGTGAGTATAGCCCACTAGCCAGCCTACTGTACTTCGACTTCCACCACTGCTTTTTGGACATACGGGGTTTCAACCCGACAGCGACCCTCCAGCGACGGGTAGCCTCATGCATACCTCAACCAGTCCACCTCGTCGTGATTGGACAGCCGCTCCTAAACTGCTCCCTGAAGCCCGTCTCTCTCCAGTCCACAATAACTGCCACAGATCGAGCTGCCTGGAGGAAAAAACACGAGTTAAACATCATGATGTGTTCATATTTGGACCTATATTGACCCTCACCCGACCGCCACGAACACAAACAAAGACTGAACAATGTAGAAATGGATTTGATGAAACTCTTTGGCACCGTTATCGCCGTCTTCTTCCACCCTGGATCCGCGTCTAAAATAAATGGTAAGATTTGATCCTTATAACTGCGGAGAAACTAGCCGAAAAACTAACGGAAAGTAGGACATAGTTTGAGCGTGGAAATCAATATTAGGCTGTTTTAATACGTTACTTTGTTTAAAAGACGTGGAGTTGAATATCAGAGTCCCCCCCCCCCCGGGCCCACACAATAAAGTTGTGTTCGGATAGGCTACTTTAAAGTTGTTGTTTTTTATTATGAGAGTTTAAATGTGTTCTGTTGACATGGCTATTTCAGTAGGCATAGTGAAAGATATAGCCCCATAGGCTAGTAGAGGCCTTCTTACACGAGATCAACAAACAAAACAAAACACTGAAAACAGCACATGATGTGGAAAACGTCAAACTCTACTTTCATGTTCGATTTGAGCATTCTGCGTTCTCAAAATAATAGAAATATAGCCTAGCTAGCTCATATTGAATTTATATGGTTAGGGAAATAATCTGGTCAAAGGTTTTGCTTTCTGAAGCAAGATACATTGATTTAATGGCTTCATTATTCATGTGTCTAAGCCAGATGCTTTACAGTGCAGTGAGTGCACATAGGGACATTCAGGTATATGCAGGGTCTTCAGCTAAATCGACTGTCAGTGTTGTGTAAATTAATAGTTTTTGTTTATTTCAGACATTTAAACCACTATAAAGCCTCGATACTTGGTAAACTTTACCATTGGCTTAGCCCCATATGTGCCCTCTCCCTACGCTCATTCTGTAGCTCCTACAGAACGAGCGTAGGGAGAGGGCACATATGGGGCTACCATTGGCTCTGTGTTTGTTTTGCTCCTTTTTCCCTGTAGTCTGTGTACAGACAGTGCACCAAACCACTTTGCTGAAAATAGCCTGCGAGGTGGTGTGAGTTTGTAGTTCTGCTATTTTTGAGGGCAAGCTCTGCCTTTGTGCCCCCCCCCGTGACATCACGTGGCAGCCAAGTCTATGGACTTTGTGCGTGCGTGGCGTGTTATTCGTTTTTAGCTTGTACGGTAGATCTGCTATTTTTGGCTAAAGTTTAAGTGGTTAATAGATTTTCCCCCCTTTAAAAGTATTGATTTTAGTTGTATTTATTTGTTATCGATTAGTGCGATGAACTATGTTCCGTCCATTCCAGGCCAGAGGATCTGTCGCAGAGGGACAGAGCGTCCGTGCTACAAGGTGTCCTACATCCAGGACAGCAGGCGGCGGCTGACCTTCGAGGATGCCCGCCAGACCTGCCGGCAGGACGGCGGGGACCTGCTGAGCATCGAGACGGACAGCGAGCAGCGGCTGATCGAGAGGTTCATACAGCAGCTGCAGGCCGGAGACGGGGACTTCTGGATCGGCCTGCGGCGGAGCCCGCAGCGCCACCGCGCGTCCGGGAGCAGCAGCCCCCCCGCGTGTCCATCGCAGTACTACTGGCTGGATGGGAGCAAGGCCAAGTTCAGGTTGTTGTTTACGTTACTGTCGTTACACACCGAGTTTATACCTTTGCACTGTGTGTTCTCCTCTAGGGCAAGCCGTTTCCAAACTGGGGGTCGTACTCGGGACTCCCAAGTGGGTCCCCAAATGACTTTGGGGGGTCCTCAGATGATTACGGTCGCTCAATGTGCAACATTGTAAAACATCGTAAACATACCAGCATACAATATAAGTGTATCTAAGGCCTAGGGTTTCTGCATGTCTTTAATGCGACAATTTCAGGAATTTTAAGACCTTTTTTTACCTCTAAAAATCTCTATAATGAAAAACATAAACTAATAAGACGTCAAGTACATCAAAAGTAACCAACATAATATAAAAATCTCAAGCTCATATGACATGCCCAAAATTATATGTATTTGGTTAATTATTTTGTTCCAGGGGCCCCCCAGAAGCAAAGTTAAACAGCTGTACTAGGGTACAGCTGTTTAACCCTAATGTCTCAACACTGTCATTTTCAACCATAATACCTAAGCTTAAACATCTATTCTTTCCTCCCTATTTCTCCACCATGAGTTAGTCCAGGGTTCCCACGGTCATGACATTCCTGGAAATATTCTGAAAAAACATTTTCCAGTCCTGGAAAAGGTTTGGAATTTATCAAGGGTCCTGGAAAATTATGTTTGCTATGCATTGTTTTTGGCTATTGATTTTGTTAACAAAAACACACCTGTGTGGAGGGGCGGGGAGCTCTTCATACATCATCATGCATCATCTCATACTGGCAATCAGAATGCCTGTTGCCTGTGATTGGTTAGCTGATTTGCTCGTTTAACCCATTTTGACCTGAGACCAGATTCTAAAAATGTCTTCTACATCCTGACAGTTTTCTGAAAAAGCTATGTTTCTATGTCAGTCGACCTACAAGCTCGTATGAGCTTGTAGGTCTGCTATTTTTCAATAGCTAAAGCATAACATAATGCTAACACCAAAAGGGGTTTCTGCCCAAAATGGGTTAGATTTTCCCTTCAATGGCGTTTAATAATAATAATAAACTTTATTTATATAGCACCTTTCATGACAGAAATGCATCGCAAAGTGCTTCACAGGGCAGAGAACAAACAAGAAAAGAGTTTTAAAAACATACCAGTAAAACAAAGTTTACTGTTTTGATGTTTAATTTACGTCATATTTATGACGTAATTTCTCTGTGCATCGTCAATGGCAAAACTTGAGACGGGCAGGGACAAATTTTAGCGGACATACGTAACACAAGTAAGACGCCCTGAGGGCGAGAAGCGACCTTGTCCTAAAGGGCGAGGTCGTGTCTTGAGTGTACAGAGTTTGATGAGGTCAGATCAACATACAGTATGGAATGTCAGAACAGGAAGGACTGGTGGGGAGTGATTATGGAATGTCAGAAGAACAGGTCAGCTCCATATATGGAGATCTAAGGGTTTGAGGTCAGATGTAGAGTTGCTGGCCAGCTCCATATATGCAGATCTAGGTGATGATCCAGTCTTCTCCATGTATGGTTATCTATGGTTAGATGAGGTCAGTGTCGTGATCTTCATATATGGAGATGGCCATATATGGTGGTGTGACGTGTCACGAGGCGTGACCATATATGGAGGCGTGATGTCACGAGGCCTGACCATATATGGAGGCGCAATGTTACGAGGCGTGACTACGGTATATGTGGAGGTGTGATGTCACGAGGCGTGACTACGGTATATGTGGAGGTGTGATGTCACGAGGCGTGACTACGGTATATGTGGAGGTGTGATGTCACGAGGCGTGACTACGGTATATGTGGAGGTGTGATGTCACGAGGCGTGACTACGGTATATGTGGAGGTGTGATGTCACGAGGCGTGACCATATATGGAGGCGTGGGTGACTTACTGACGGATGGATGGGAGATGCAGGTTTTCATAGCAACGACCTACTTTTGCAATAATAACGGGCAGCGCGATTGCAGTAGAGCCTTTGTCCTACTTCTACGCCGTCACAGCTATCCGTAGGATTACGTGTACAAGCTGGCTGTTGTCAACTTGTGGTCTATGTTGTTGGCCAAATGAAAATGGCGATCTAACCCAAGGAAAATATTGGTATAATTAAAAGATTCTCCAAAATACATTTTGTTTGTTATAAGGTTTGTTTTTCTGACATGTATGAGATTGTTAACATCTATCTTTCACACTCTTCATTCACCTTCACTTCACCGGGCACTTACTGGTTGTGCACACTGTTCATGCCAGTGTTTGTCTAAGTTGTCTTTGCTCAGAAGTGGACGTCTATGTGTACAAACTACATCCATGATACATTGTACCTACAGTGGAAGTGATTGGTACTGTAGTGGGTGTTACCACTAATACTGGGTTTGATTACGAGGGACGGATGGTGCACATTTGGGGATGCTGCTTTGTGCTTGTTTTTTATTTTATTTTATTTTAATTAAGCTTAAGCAGATACAGGCTATGAGAAAAATACATTCAAAGAGCCTATCAATGATCTGCAGCTACTCAGTACTCAGTCAGCATAAGACGATTAACTTATGTATTATGTCTTTCCATGTCTGGCAGCTAATGGGGATCGATACTACTTGGTCCCTCCCCTCCATTTCTCCCTCCTAAAGAAATCCAATTACAAGATCACAACACATTTCTTTTTGCCAAATGTTCCCCCTCAGAATAACCACGCTAGGGCAGTCGTTCTTAAAGTGGGGTCCGGGGACCCCCAGGGGTCCTTTAGGGGGTCCCCAGTAAAATATGATAATACAGCAACACAATCATCTAACACATAATCAAGGGAATGTCTGTCTGCATGTTTGTTTGTCTGAATGTTTATTTGGTTTGCTATTAATCAGTATTAACACCCCGAACGCCCGGGGGTATTTAAGACCATTAAATCAGAGCGCCCAGCGATTTGCAGCAACCGAGCACATTTAGCGATGCTCCAGGCCCTATCCCGGATGTAGCTGAAGTAGCTAGATGTAGCCAATTTTTTTTTTAATTACCATCCACTCCAGGCCGGTTCACACGGCAATTTCGGAACACGGACCAGGCTTTCCTCTGAGGTGGAAAGCCTGGTTACGTGAGGTTAAGGCATCTGTGTGATTGAGGCAACCACAATTCGCAATTTCCCCAGAATTGCACCTTTCCTGTACTACTTGCCCAACGGGCAAGTGCTTCTGAGACCAGACTGATTACACCTCAAAATAATAAATTAATTCATCAATAATATGATCTATTAAATCGCTTTACCCACACTGTACATAATTTGGTGTTCATATATTCTAATGGGTGTTCACTGTTCATATATTCGAATGGGTAAGGTAAGTTTTAACCAATTTATCCATTTGGCTATTCTAAAATAGCCAATCTTGGAGATCAAAGCGCGTTCTCGTTTTCTGCTATTTTCCTTTGAATAATATCAAAAATGTTTGGAAACTTTTTAATATTTTCTTAACAAATATTCTCCTTGGCACAAAACATTTTCAAATGGGACTCTGCAGGGGGTCCTTGCAGGTTTGAGAAGTACTGCGCTTCTGCGGTAGGGCTCATGTGGTTAGGAGCGTGGCAGATTTCATAACAGTGTGAAAAATCGTAAACAATCCCATTGAGGGCACGACATCAAAGATTGCTGTTTCCAATCCAATGTCCTGCAGGAACTGGCACTGGGACGAGCCGTCCTGCGCTAGAGAGATGTGTGCCGTGCTGTACCACCAGCCCTCTGCACCGCCTGACGAGGAAGGCCATTTCCTGTTCCACTGGAACGACGACAACTGCAACTCCAAGAACAACTATGTCTGCAAATACCCAGAAGGTGAGTGACTAGACCACCATGCCGTCCACTGCTGTTGTTCCTGGCCCATGAGGAGTGCACATAATAGCACCACATGGACATGTGCACAGCAGGTCCATTTGGTTCCATGAAGTCAGTGATTCTCATGTCAGGGTTCCGGCCGCGGTGCGGACCCCCACACCGCTGTTGCGATGCCACATGTTGTGAGCTTCGGCTTCCTCCCCCCCTCACTATTTTAAAGCTGCACTATGTAACTTTCCTTTTCTACCCCGGATTTATACCCCGTTTCCTGCGCAAGTCGTGACATTTTTACCATTGAGCTAATAGAGCCTGCATGCTTGCTCAGGGGATAAATTGAATCATCAGGTCAAACCTTTGACACAATCTAAATGTCTCAATAGAAGAGCAGGGAGACTGAATAAAACCACCCCAATTGTATAAGGTATATTGTATTAACATACAGATGGGGCAAATTTTCATTTTATTAATAAAAAGTTACACGCTTTATTTTTTTTAAATTATACTGAGAAAGGAACGTGTGGACAATGGACATACAATGTTTACAGCAGACAGCAATACATGCATAGCTTCTGGATTTGCAGGGAATGCTTCTTGCATGCTTCTTCAGGATTACATAATTAAAGGAGAAGTTCAGTGATGTACAGTCACAAGGTCTGTCTGTGCATATTCTACACACCTTTTGCATTTATTTGTGTATATATTTTGATGCCGGTAGGCTACTTTTTTACTTTTACTCGCGTAACATTTTGAATGCAGAACTTGTACTTGTAGCAGAGTATTTCTACATTGTGCTCTATAAAACAAACTGATTACTAATGCCAACTGCTGCCTTAAAAAAGCCTAGTTGACTGACTGAGGCTAACACACATATCCTTGCAATATTTGCATTTTTACAGAAAGAGTACCAGTATTTACAGTGGCGGGGAACACGGTACAACCAGGTAGGCTCCCGCATACAACCACACAGCAGAAAATGTTCAATGTGTCATACAGGTATATCTGAGAAATAGAAGGACAATTATACTGTAGGTAGCCTGAAGGATCAGTCATTTGGTTGTACTTGGAAAAGTCAGAAGAAACCATTGCATCGCTGTTCTTCATCTGCTTGTCTCTTTGTTGTTCCCACTTGGATCTACAGTGTTTGAAAGAAGCCCTCTAGTGGTCAAAATAGACTGAGGTCCTCTGTTACATAACCTCTCACATAATGTTGCTGTCGGGCAGAAACCTTGTATCTTCACATTTATTTATTTATTCATTGTTTTATTTATTTGCCTACTTCACCACACAAGAGTGAAAGATAGTGAAAATAGCAGATCATCTCGAGCTTGTAGATCAGCTATTTTCACTATATTTATATTTTTTGAATACTAATAAAGTAGGAATGGTTTTGGACATACAAGGTTTCCACACAACATATTTCAGTTTGTACCAGATTCAAGAATGTGTAAATTCCACTAATATAATCATTCACAATTTTGTTGGTGTCAGGAAAAAACCTTATCTCTTTATTTTTTTTCCCTTCTCCTTCCGCCAACAATAGCAGTTCTTGCAGAACCGTACAGGTTTTCGCTAAACTCTGCAATATGGTAGCGGGCCATGCCAATTGCCAAACAGTGACGATGCGAAGCCCACAACCATTGGCCAAAGGGTGGCGCTATAGCACTCAATTGAAAATGCAAACTTTGAACGCACATAGCTCATGAATCGGCAATAAAACTTCGATACACATATGCGTCTCCTCATGCTGAACAATTTTCGTGCTCTTACTTTTGACCTCTGACCTCTAGATCACCTGCCATTTTTAATTGTATGAAAAACAGTTAAAATCCATCTCCTCCCAGGATCTGATCAAAATGCACGAATGTCTAGACGTGCACTTTGGACCGGACAAAAACTACGTTATTTAAGTGGAAAAAAATGAAGGTTTTTTGAGCCATATGAAAATTGCTCTTTTGTGAAAATTCTTCTTCTGCCCATAATACATACGCTCCACCCTCAGATATTCTGCCATTTTGGGCAGTTTGAAAAATGCTCATACCTGATTTTCTGCCTGGATTTTTGAGCAATTTGCGTGAAACGTTCTACACACAATCTATGGACCATTATCTGAAATCCCAGTTGAAGAGAAGTTTGCCCATACCCGAGGCGGGGTTGGCGAAAGGGCCTTTCTGTGTGGAGTTTGCATGTTCTCCCCGTGTCCCCTAGGGTAGATACCCTCACAAAACACATGCAGTATTCCTGCTCTCTAAACTGCCTCCCCCTGGCCAGCCGGGGTGCCTGATGGAGGGGAAAGGAACTGGTTGGAATAACGTGTTCCTTCCACACGCTACGTCCAACAAGGGAAACTCCCCCCTGTCAGGTGTAAAGGAGCAACTTGGACACTCAGGCATGAAGGAAGCATGAGTTCAAGTCCGTTGCTCTCCCCATGTCCCCCATATATGGGGACTTGGCGGAGGGTGTGTAGAGCCGGGATCACATTAGATAATTGACACAGGGGTGAAAAATGGATTACAAAATCGTGGGATAAAAATTATAAGAAAAAAAAGAAGAGAAGTTTGTACACACACACTAGTAATGGATAACTAGAAGAGTGTGGTTGCCACAGTCGCTTACATATGCCCCTCCCACTAATATTGCTAGCCAATTACAATGTCACGTCACCCCTGTGATCATGTGTAAGTAATTCGGAGGGGATTTATCCCCCCAAAAATCATTTTTCTGCAAGAAACTGTTACATTTTTCGCATTTGCGGCACCCCCTTTGGATGAAAATGGAATCGCTTTTGGCTTTTGGTTGATTAAACCACCTGCGACATCTGATTCAAATTTGGGATGGATTGGACATTCCGTTCGTGATTTGTGGCAAATAGGCCCCTCCCACTAACTTCGGACAGCGATTAAGGCAGAACGATACGGAAAACAAATTCTAAAATTCAGATTTTTTTTAAACGCAGTCTGATAGGTCCAGAGATCATGTGTACCGATTCGGACAAAATCTGTAGGTTTACAAGCACACGATTCCCGATGAAGCCGGTCGATTTGACATATGGCTCAAGTGTGTGCCACCAAATTGTGGGACTAGTAGTCCTGCAAAGTTTAGTCTTACTCCAATTGTTATTTAAAACACTGAATGATTTAGCTGTTTACAATGGAACATCTGATTGTGTCTGGATAGCTCAGTAGGTAGAGCTCTTGCCTTTGGACCACAAGTTCATGGTTCATCAAATCCGGGCACTGCCAAATCAAGTTCAGTTTGCCATGTTTCTATGCCTTATTGTGCATATTGTTCTTACTTTACTTACTTGTTATTCAGCTAACTCTATTGTAGTTTACTTTTTCGACAAAGGAAATGGAATCAGAATCAGAAGATTTTAATTGTCACTTTACGTGAAATGCAATTTTCAGGAGGTTTTAATTGTCACTTTACGTGAAATGCAATTTTGTGCGGTCCACAGAGTACTGCGCTAAATGCCAACAATTATGCTCAATCACGTATTCAGTTTATTTTTATCCTCCCACATTCTTATTCCCGTGTTTGTTCAGTCACTTTCTCAGGTTCCAACAAGGTTAATTTGTGTATAAATGAAAGTGTTTCTGATGATGTTAATCTCATTTCTCCATGACCCAGTTCCATCACTGAGGCCACGTTTACCGTCTACCACAGAAAGTGATGAGAGGATAAAAATAGGACTACTTGAGCCATCAGGTAGAAGAACAACCTTTCTTCTTTCACCTTTGATGCTTGATGTTTTATTTATTTAGGATTACTGCTTTTTGTTTCCCCAGTAAAAAATGGTAGATAGAAAATGACTGAATCCTGAGAAGGCTGAAGCCTAATTTATACTACTAACTTTGAACTTCATTTGAACTTCATTTGAACTTCAAAGTCAGTTATTTTGGTTGAGCAACACAGTTGTATGACTAACTATAAATGAGGCATATCCACTTAAAACCCTGTGTACTTAGTTGACCAGGGTCCCCCCCAGGGCTCTGTAATTGGTCTGCTTCTAATTTCCCCTCTGCACCAAATCTCTTCGCCCAAAAATAGCACATCTACAAGCACACAGAGTGTCAACATTGCGGCACGTTGTGAGCTTTCAGATCGGCTACTTTTGCAGAATGCTTGCCTATTTTTGCTGAATGTTATGACCCATTATGACATGCCCAAAAGGGACGCTAGGGTTGAAGTGTTTAAGTGAAGTAATGGCCAGTAATGTGTTTTCCTCCGCAGTGTCCCTGTCAGACAACAGTCTCCGTCTGTCCTACGTCCTCTATGCCATCATCCCTGTCCTGCTGCTGCTGGTGGTTGTCACTGCGTTCTTCTGCTACAAACGGGTGGCCAAGAGGTAAAAACCATCACCACCCCAAATAACACGATGCTGTTTTGAATCTGTATGTAGGTCAACTCAGTGGCCTTGTGGTTAGAGTGTCCGGCCGCCCTGAGATTGTGAGGCGGTCGAGGTTCAATGCTTGGCCAAGTCTTACCAAAAACTATAAAAATGGTACCCAATGTATCCCGGCTTGGCACTCAGCATCAAGGGTTGGATTGGGGGAAATCCCTGCGACATACTAGTGTCATGACCAGAGACTATACTGTCTTGGACATCAAACTGCCAAACGCTAGGGAAATGGGAGATAGGCTCCTGAACTGTGGGAGCTTTGGTTTCCACGGCTACTTACTTTGTAGGTACCGTACTCTCAAATAAAAGAAACAAGTTAAGCTCTAATAACAGTCTTGCTTCCATGTGGCTCTTGGCCTTCATGTAGGTTTTTTATGACAAAGATCTCTAACACAAAAGGATGGAATATGGAGATAAAAGCGGCCATATTTTCATTGGGGTTTCTGAAGGACAGTGCCAATAGAGGGTTTGTTGAAGCAGACTACAGATAAATCACTCAGCTGTCAAACAGCACGTCAACAACACTGCCTTCAGGAGGGAAGTGATTGACTATAATGTTGCTATGATGACTGAATGAACTGAACTGGATTAACAATGGACTATCTTATCTTATCTTATCTATCCTAGTATATTGTGAACTGGCATGCTTGCTAAATCGTATCCTATCCTATCCTATCCTATCCTAGTATATTATTGTGAATTGGCATGCTTGCTAAATTCCATGTGATTTATAGATTGTATTTATTGATGTGTTCTGGCGGTGGCTGGTGGTGATTTTAAATGGGTTTTGAGGATGTGATAAATATCTCTTGTTGCAAAAAGTAATAAGAATCAATATGAGGTGATCTTTGACAAAATGCAATGTGATTACTTGGAGCTAAATGACCAACCTGAATATAAATTCCCTCATTGCTAGTAATATACAAACACACCCATGTGCACATATTCATATCTATTTATGTATCAGTGACATTGGGAGCACAGTTAGCCTAAAGTTTCTAATCCCATACATCAAACAGTCTTAAAACATCATGTCTGTCTGTGCTATTCTTTACTTTGCACCCACAATGTTCTTGATAAAATATGCTAATATATGCATTTTGTTCATGGAAATGAACTGGGGGGTGCACACAAACAGATGTAGTGAGGAATTAGTGGGAGACCTATTGTATATGTAAATGAGGTGTACATCAAGCTGCCTCACGCTACAGAAACAGGGCTCCTGCCCTATTTGCCTCATGGCTCGGCAAGGCTTACTATTGCACGCACACACACACACACACACACACACACACACACACACACACACACACACACACACACACACTACAGTAGCTGAAAACATTGTCCTTCATTACTGATTTGGAGAACTTCTCAAAACTGTTACTTTTCAGGATCTAAAAGTAGCAGATCTACAAGCTCGTGCTTCGAGCTTGCAGATCTGCTACTGTGTGATGTGTCAGATGAAGTAGTGTCATTTGTTTCCATGTCGTATCTAAATAGGAGGAAGGCAGAGACGGACGGCTATCCCACGGCCACACAACCCTGGATGTCAACAACACCCGGACCAGTACAAGGACCTTATGCTTCCAGTGACATCACCAAGCTCCGGCACACCGGAGCCCTGTCGGGCGTCACATCGGCAGACATCAAGAGGATGACCTTCAGCGTTTCCTCCTCCACTGACACCACTGCCACTGACACCGCCCAGTGCGGCGACTATGAGAATGTGTCCAGTCCGGAGAGCGAGAGCGGCTTCGTGACCAACGCCATCTATGAGACCTGCAGGCAGCAGCAGCTGCAGCAGCAGAGTCGACAACAGCAGCACCGCATGCCACCTGGCTGGGTGGAAAACGAGATCTACGGATGATTACTGCTAATTTAGCGTTGTTTGGCAATAACAGTATCAGTACATCAGTATCGTGATATGAGATACCTTCAACCTGTTCTATATAATAATAAATAAGCGGCGAGCTCTACAGGGGGGCAGTTAGGGTTTAAGTGTCTTGCTCTGGGACACCTCACCTCGAAACAACTTCAGACTTTTAGTTTCCCAGGCGGGCTCTACTCATTCAGCTATGGCCACCCATTAGATATTACAATATTATCGTCACAACATTATATTTGGTCAAACATATAATGGTCATTGATATTTGATTATGTTCATATCGCCCAGCCCTACTACCGATCCCTAGATAGTTCATGTGAGTCTCAGACACATACCCCATCCCAGTTTACCAGCCAACTAATGTGACGCAGGACACAATAGTTCTGTGTTCTCCAATGCTTTCCTCGTCTATACCCTGCTGGTTAGTTGTATAGTGTAGGAATTCCATACTTGTATCCAGTACATTCTACGCTGGACTATTTGGATGCTGGCAGGGTAAACCTTCTACCCTGATGATCCAATGTTCAAGGTTCTTTATTGTTATGTCTTGTGTACAGGTACATGAGAGTAGAAAATGACTTGTTTGTCTCTTTGCACATGGGAGCAGCATAGTAATGTTGATGATAAACAGCAGTATTATGATAGGAAAAGACAAGTAAACGTGTGCGCGCGCACACACACACACACACACACACACACACACACACACACACACACACACACACACACACACACACACACACACACACACACACACACACACACACACACACAAAATAGCAGTCAGTGCATAGTAGTAGCAAATAGAGAGAGACAAAGTGACTCCACACATAACTAAACATTTTTTTGTCTGCATGTCGATTGCTGTAAAAGCAGCAGTGGTGGAAAAGGAATCACATTTTTTACTGAAGTAAAAGTATCAATACTGCGATGTAGAAATACTCTGATACAAGTAAAAGTCAGGAATTCAAAATTGTACTGAAGTACAGTACTTGAGTAAATGTACTTTGTTACTTTCCACCACCATTGCCTGTGTCATTGTGTTTGTCATTGTCTAGGCTCTGGCGCCTGCTAAAATAAAACTAGTTCTGAACAGCTAATTCCAAACTAATGCCAATGTGGAGTGTGCATACATGGCCTACATTCAGTCTGACTCATGCTTTACGTATAGCAATAAAGTATGTCTTTATTAATCCACTGTAGCTGGATTCATTAATCCAAGTTTTGCTGCCTGATGCAACGGAGTTCGCCGGACAGACAGCAACACGAGTTTTGTTCTTAAATAAGCAACAAATAGGCTAATTGAGTTTGGGAGTGCAAACGGTGCTGTTGTTGGCATGGTGAATTTAATCAGTAGGCTACATTTTTACTTGGGACTGGCTACTCCGTCATGTAAACACAAGCAAAGAAGTAAACAACTCGGACCTTTTATAATTATGTCTCCCAGTGTTGTGAGACAGAAGAAGCCCAAGTGGTTATGACTTTCTCTTTTGCCATGAACGTGTTCCTTTTCAGAGCTTGTTTTGACTGTTCCTCGCAGCCTTCCAAAGCCAGGGGGATGGTGTCACCTCTGTGTGAGCCTTCCTGTTTGGACGCTGATGTCAGGGAACAGGACAGACTGGACGGAAACTTTGATGACAGAACTCTGGTGACCCCAGTAAACCTCAAAGCTGCCGGGCCTGATCCCTCCCGACACCACCTGACCGTGTCTGAGAGAGAGTGAGAGAGAGGCACACCTCGATCCCCACACACATTGTTTTCAACTATATTTCTTGTTTTGTAAAAAAAAATATTGTGTGAAATCGTCTGTTTAACTGAAGCGATTAAAAACACGGGTTGTTTGAGAATGCCCAGTTGAGTGAGCTTGTGGGGCTGGGGGTGTCATGCAAAGGCACGGCCGATCCCCAGTTTTAAGGAGAGGCAGAGTTGAGTGTGTTCTTGGAGGATGTGAGGCAGGAAATGCCAAAAGCACATCTGGAACTCTTACATTCAGGAAGTCTATGCGTGACAGCAACAGAAGCCTTCAGAGAACTGACCTAGCCCGCCTGCTTATAGCAATTCACACATTTCATGCTTGTTAGACCAGTTGATTATCAGCCTCTTAATTTCAGAGATATTCAAAAAGATACATATACCGGTATGCATTATGCCCATTTTATGAATTCTGACTTTTTGTTTTTAATCACTGGAACATCAATCTAAACGGTTATTTAACCTCTGTGTATATTTAACTGTGTACAAATTGTTCCTTTGTACCCGGAGAACCAGTGTGTTAGACTGACTTCTAAGAGCTGCACCTAAGTGTGAGTGATTATTGGGTCCAATATACCACAGGATTCTGGGTTTTACACACACACACACACACACACACACACACACACACACACACACACACACACACCCCCCCAAGATGTGTTGGTGTTTCTTGCTCAGTTACAGATATTTATAATCAATGCCTCATTTTGGGGAAAGTTTTAAACTTTAAAAATTAGAATATGTACTGCGTTATTTTACATCCATTCTTGTGGTTTGTCTGTTGTACTTGAGGACTCCCTCAAAAACAAGATGATGCATCTCAAGGGGTCTATCCTCTAGGAGAATGTAAAAAAATAAAAATAAAATACAGCATATAACTGGATGAAATATTACATTTACTGGACAGAATATTTTTCACATTCAGCTGTCGGTTTCAATTCTGTGGTTTAAACAACAGATGGTGCTGTTGTGTAGCTGTCCTACTAAAGTAAACCCTCGTGCCTATTGTGAAATCATGATGCTGTGCAAGGAACATCCAGTCATAAACTGTCAACTCATAAACCCCATGACACCAACAACAGTCTTTAATCTTAATGTAGGCTATATTATGCTGATATTATGTACTTTGTTTAGAATGTCCCTTTGCTACATAGCCTATAACTAAGTAGTAAAAACCATTTGATGGCCAATTCATTATGATGATGATGGCATACATAGATAAACAAATGGGCCTACTACATAATGAAATCATTTTTGTGAACACGTCACAGAACCTTTATTTATTTACTTCCCCAGCAACCTTTGACTCAGCGAGAGTCTCGGACAAAACCCTTTCAAGGTGCGCACCTGCAAGCAGGGCAAGGGGGCGGCTTGGACTTCAAAGTAACCCATGCATGATGCACCCATCCCGCCCTGTGCCGTCCCAACAACACACTCACTGAGCACAAGCAAACACACACGAACACACACATTTCCAGGACAGCAATTTTAACCCGGCTCGCTCGCTCGGCTGACGTAAGAGGTGGGTCCGGGTCGCCATGGAAACCAATTGGCAACCAAGTGTGGAACGGAGCTCCGCGCAGGCCCCGCCCCCTGTCCAAATACCCCCATGGCTCTGACGTCAATGCACGTCAGCCAGAAGAACACGATGCCTCGCTCTCTCTCTCTCGCTGGGGTTGCCATGCCCGCTTATTATAAGCGTCTTTGGGCTTGTTTTTATTGAAAGTTGATTGATATTAGCAAGCACTTTATTTGGGCTTATTTCTAAATGTTTTAATTATTTAAACCAGTGGGTTTCAAATATTTTCACGTCATGTCATGGTGGACCCCCGAATTAATATGTAGGCCTATTCGTCCCAAAAATAAATGCCAGATCTGTGTTGTTAGAAGAATGTGTCGAAAAATCTTCCAAATATTCTACATTTTATTTAGTTTTTTGGAAAATAGACGGGTTAAAAAGTGCTCATTAATCGCTTCTTTTGGGCTTGTTTTCCTCTAAAAAAATCTGGCAACTTTGTCTCTCTCTCTCGCTCTCTCTCCCTCTCTCTCTTTTGCAAGTCAACTCGTGTGTGCTGTGTGCTTGCTGCCTGGCCGCCGCTGCTACTGTGTGGACAGACAGACCAGATAGAGAGAGAGAGGCACCTTTATTATAGAGCCAGGGCTGAAATATTATCGCTCCATTGTATTCGCCGAGAGCGACGAGGAGAGGAACGTGGCGTGCCGTACTGAGTGACCCCCCCTCTCCCACCCTCCCAGAGGCGTTATTATTTATTATAGCAGCAATAATGGTCCGGTTTCGGTTCGTAACGTATCGCTGAGGCGATATTCGATAGAGGGACACAGAGAGAGAGAAGAGAGGGGGGTCCAATTAACCGAGCACAAGCGCATAAGAACTTTGTCTGTTTGTTTTAATGGACACACATTTTGTTTTGCTTTCCTCCTCCTCCTCGGCGGCGTTGTTGTGTGAGTGTGTACCACCGGCAGCAGCGGAGGACAGTGGACGCTGTCAGCCGCCGCCGACGCTGCTGCTGCTGCTATCCGACCACCACCGCCACCCCTAACAGCCCCGTCCAGAACGGAACGGAACAGCATGGTCATGGCTGCTGACAGCAGCCTCCAGAAACAGGCGCTCATGCAGCAGCAGCAGCAGCAGATCCCCATCGCCGGCCGGCCCGCCGGCGGTCCGGTCCGCGTGGGCTTCTACGACATCGAGCGCACCCTGGGCAAGGGCAACTTCGCCGTGGTCAAGCTGGCGCGACACCGCATCACCAAGACCGAGGTGAGTCGGCTTGTTGTGCCCGGGGGGTTGGCTGGCTGGCTAGTCACCCCCCACCTCCTCCTACTGTAACCTGCCCCTGGAGGTCCTATAGCTGTCTGGAGCCACCACAGCCAACCCAAACCCAAGGCAGTTAGCCTCGGAACAGCTAACTTTAGCCTGAGCGTTTGTTTGTACTCCTCTGCCGGTGTCGCTGGCCGAAAAAAAAAGATCTGACGAGCCCCCTTTTTGTCGGCTAGCGAGTGCAGGGACAGTGACACCCTCTTTGCACACATATGAAGTAATAGCCTCGTAGTAATGCATGTTTGGCTCTATGTGTGCTACCTTACAGCCACTGTCTACTACTACTACTGTCCAAAAGAGTTACATAACTTTGTGTGCAAAATAACTTGACACCGCTAAAAATGTCCCACCACAGATAGACGGACACAAAAGTAGTTTCTCTTCTTAGTGTGTGTGTGTGTGCGTGCGCGTGTGCGCGCGCGACTGTGCGTGCGTGCGACATTACAATGGCAACATTTGTAGACAGTCAGACATAGATAGACACATAATAACTATGATGGGTGAATTAACTGCAGCTAGGGTCACAGACAGTGTTTCCATTTTCAACCATATGCTGCTGGTTGTTTGGGTTGCTTTGCATGCCTGCTGGTGCATGATGGAGGCTAATCAGGTTATGCACTGTCTGCGATGTTCACCTCAACTTAATCATCATAGTCGTTATTAGTAAACAAGGTTTAGCAGGTTTGAAACCCCGTGAAATGTAATGCACAGACTGTACCCACTGTTCTTTTTTTCACCACACACACGTCACCGTGCAATGGTACGGAACTACGAAGCCAGACAAGACGGTGTTAGTGTGTACGGTGTAAACAACCCTGTATCTGGGGCATGCATGCAGGCAGCATGGGTCGGTGGTCCTGTTATGTAATGCAAATAATGATGTGCTTTGGTCGCTAGCTGCTGCTTCTTCTAATGCCAGGCCTGCTGTGACAGAGAGACACTCAGGCTAGGCCATTCAATTGGCACCGTATAATTTTGGACAGACCAAGTTTGTGTTTGCCTGCATGCATGGCTGGCCAATGTAACACCAGTTGAACCACTGGGGCGGAGTGACCCACTGGGGACTGGACTGGACTGCTGCTCTGGAGAAAAAGGGACGAGTTTGTGAAACAAACGGCATCCTCGTGCACAAGCACAAAAGAGTTGATTTGATGAAAACAGAGCTGTCTTGCAGCAGATGTGTGTGTAACAGAGAAGTTATTTTTCTCTTGCACCCTTCTTCTGCAAAACGACAACAGCATCCCTGAATTCCACACAGAAGGGTCTTCTCAGGACCTAGGGGTGTGTGTGTTCCCCATGCTTAGGCTGTCCTGTCTGTTCTAGTCTGGTACCGTTCGGTGCCATGCCATGACTTATCCTGCTGTAATAGCAGAAACACAGGGATACACAGTCAGTGTCAGCGCGGTCAAACCATGTGTGAAACGGTTGTTCTGGAATCTGTGTGTGTGTGACTGTGTGTGTGCGTGCGCCCGCGCTCACATTTCTGTCGTGTACATGTATATATGAGAGGGACAGATGTTCGGGGGGGGGGGGGGGGGGGGGGGGGGGGGTTGGTCTTGCAGCACAAACGACCCTTTTGCTTGATCATATAATCGGTTGTGTGCCGTGTCATGCGCCGCAAATAGCAGATCTACAAAGATGTGAGCTTGTAGAGCTGCTTTTATGTGCTGCGACGCGGTACATAAATCAGGCTTTTGACTGAGGCCTGCGTTTGACCGCTGCCCAGTGTGAGGAGACACGCATGTTCTTACATCATCCAGACTAATGGCTAACTAGCTCTCCGATAAGTCCTTTATGGTTGAATGGTGTGTGAAGGAAGCCTGGCCCAGCAGCCAGGGATAATGGTGATGCTCACTTCATTTGCAATTCCACTGTAGGTAGAGGTCACTCGGGACAGCAGCTACGTATAGACAGACTACTCACTCAGAGCCCCATGCCGGCAGGTCCAACAACCTGTGTGTTACAATGAACAACCATGCCGTCAACCCTAATGTTACACCATCTGCCTTATGTGTGATTCAGAGATTTGGCCTAGGCCCTAGTGTAAGCTGTGAGTAGCTGTAATGAATAGGCCTACACCTAGATTAATCACACTTGGAACTTCAGGTGTGTGTGTGTGTGTGTGTGTGTGTGTGTGTGTGTGTGTGTGTGTGTGTGTGTGTGTGTGTGTGTGTGTGTGTGTGTGTGTGTGTGTGTGTGTGTGTGTGTGTGTGTGTGTGTGTGTGTGTGTGTGTGTGTGTGTGTGTGTGTGTGTGTGTGTGTGTGTGTGTGTGTGTGTGTGTGTGTGTGTGTGTGTGTGTGTGTGTGTGTGTGTGTGTGTGTGTGTGTGTGTGTGTGTGTGTGTGTGTGTGTCCCCAGTGCCGCTGTGTCCAGTTTTTTTTTTATCGCCGACATGACCTCTCTATTTTGGGCATGTCATTATAGGTGTATTTAATTTACTTGAAATGTTCTTTTTTTTCATAAATACGTGTAATATATACATATTTTACAATGTTTATTGTCATTTGCCTGTTTGGTTATGATGAACAGAAACTTTAAACCAAATCAACATATTTCAAAATTCTATATATTCTTTATATCGATCTACTGTGGTTTTTAAAGTGGGGTATAGGGACCATCAAGGTTCCTTGAGGGGGTTCCAATTTCCAAATGGACTGTTACAGGGCTACAGGCCTGTAACTCAAGAGTGAGTTATGGGGGGGGGGGGGGGGTCCTTGAAATTATGAAGTTTCAGAGCTAGTTGTCTTTTGTGTAGCCTATTTTCTTTCATGCAGTGTTGCATGTGAGAACAAGCTATCCACCTCTTAAAGGTGTGTGTGTTGTACTAACAGTCCAGACTTTAGATGAAAGCCAATCTCCTCCTAGCAATCTGCTTGGAAGAGATAACAAACCAGTCTGATCATGGGGGTTAAAGACCCAGTGACATTCAAAGAAAGTGGGTTATCTGATTAGCTATTATTGTGATGACGTCACGCAGCAGTCTGGGTAATATTTTATATCGCATTTACCCCTACTGTATTGATATGGCTTCGCCCACCCCCGAGATAAACATGTCCCTGCCTAACTTGACAAACTTGATTTCAGCTATATATATCCCCCACCAAATCTCTTAGTTACATCAATATCGTTCAGTAGTGGTTTTGTTTATGCTTATTTGTTGAAATGATAAAAATCGCTATGGTGAATTACCACCCCCGGATGACTGCCGCTGACTGCCCGGTTGAAGCTTGGATTCTACCCGGGTCCTGCCCGGGTAGAATCCAAGGAGGCAACATTGGGCACATATGGTGCTCACTGACCACGAGAAATACGGAGCTGTCGCCTTGCAGTGTTTCTCCGCAGAGCAGCGCGGACAACCAGGGCAATAAATCATCATAGTGATTACTATGAATAAGCATAAACAAAGTAGTTCACATGAACAATGTTGTTAACTAAGGTATTTGAAGAGGGGAATGTATATATATTATATGTGTAATGTAATTTTCGCATTTTCCTGGTCCGTTTGATAGGAGTGTGAGAGGGGAATTCAGAGCATCTCACTGGGGACACGGTCTTGGTGACCACAGGACTTGAGTGTGATATTGCGATTATGCAACATTTACCCTTAAAAAAACAAAAACTAACACATCAACCCAATTTCATTGTAACTAAGCTATTCGATAGAAATTCATAATTTTTAATGCCATATTCAGCCAGTACGAATGCAAATGATCCATCCTAACCTGCTAGCCTGCTAAGCCAAGTGAGTGCTCAGTGCACCCCGTTTATGTCCCGCGTGCGTTTTCAGACCGTTTTCACTCAGACCACGTGTTGTAAAGTATCGTAATTATATTTTCGGGGCGTGTCATAGAACCTTTGAGAGAGTACAGCTGAGCTCATAGTTGGTGTCTGTGTTTGTCACTCTTTTGACATGTCTCTCAGCAGAGCAGAGAGAGAGAGATATGCCGTTTACACTCACAGCTGTTTCTCAACACTGTCTGCAACTTTTCCGACCTCATTATTAAGTTATTACATAATAAGCAAAATGTCTTGTTTAATTGTCTCGCCGCCTTACTTGACCTTGTTGCCATCCTCAGTGCATACCGTACTGTCTGTGTGCGTGCGTTTGTGTCTACGAAGAGACGAGTGATTCTCATGATTAGGAAAATACAATGGTGTGGAGTGTGGAGTGTGGACTGTGGATCTATAGTAATCCATCTAGGCCAGGTGGGGATTACTGTCGAATCGTTTCCACATCAAGGAGCCCCCCCCCCCTATATATTATGGTATATAAAATGGCCATAATAGGCATCTAAAAGCACCCATTGCGTCAAAGCTTGTAGATCGGCTCTTTCTGCCAAATGCTCTCGTTTAGATATTTTTGATGCGTGTTCAGTTCACTGTTCAGTGTTCACCTATACCTGTACTTTGATGATTGCCTAGTTCTGGCATAATGTCCGTCATGACGTGCCCCTGAATCGGTATTCTGGGGTTCATGTTGTAATAAATGGTTAGTTTAGTATGCAGCTTGCACACAGTTAATAAATTTTTGTTTTTGATATGATTTAGCCCAGTTGCATAACGGTATGCATGCATGGGTGGATGAATAACATTCATTGTAGGGAAGAAAACCCAATAAATATTTTATTGTTAATTTCAACTGGATATACTAGAGTGAATATGCCTAACGGGGGGGAAAACTATCTATTATTTTCTTATTCTTAGGGAGGAACCAAGCCAGACTGGAGACGCCACTTTGTAAACCACAGATTGATTCTAGTGAAGAGTGCACTGTAGATCAGTGTGGTCTCAAAGTGTGGTCCGGGGAACCCCAGGCCTGAGGGGTCCTAGAGGGTGTTCCTAGGGGTCCCCATCAAAGTGAGGAACAGTTTAATTTCACTCTTGAGGTCGTTTCAGACGGGAAGTGACCTTGGTAATTCATTTTCCAATGAGAGGCAGGCAATTATTCTTTTGGACACACGGATAAGTTGAGGGCCATTGACGCAGCGGGCGCGGTCCCGTGAAATTGTTGCGCACACTCCCACGGGCGGCTAGAGTTGGATTGTGGTCACCTTTTTTTTAGGTTTTTTTTCACGCTACACATCCCGCTCCCCTGCTCATGTGCAGCACTGATCCAGGCGAGAACGCCTGCGTCACCCGCTCCCCGTCTGAAACGGACTTTAGCCGGTGATGATAGTGAAAAAAAAAATGTTTTTGATGAGGGCCCCTGGGAATAGCCTCTTTAGGTGGTTAACTTCTAGGTGCTGGAAGTTGACCTCAAATGGCACATCATGATCTAGTTTTAGATGGTCAGTTTGACCAATGTTCCCCTACCCCAGAATAGGGTTGCTAGGGTTCAACCCAGTGAGAGCATGTAGGGGAGAGTCCAGGGGGTCCCACATCAGATGAACCACTTTAACCCAACATGCATTGCACACACACCCTACATACACAATATTCTCATATTGAGGTCCGTGGTCGAAATGGAACCTTAATTTGGAGGTCCTTGGATATGAACATGTTTGAGAGAACCACTGCTGTGTAGATTACACAGTAGAGAGAGAGAGGGAGGCCTCGCTGAACTGTGGTCTCTCTCTCAATGCTTGTTGTTTACTCGTCCGGGGTTTGGCTTGCAGACGTTTGGAACACTTCAAGTCCTACTGATGAAATGTTGTTTATGAGACAGCCGGAGACGAGGACGTGGCTGTTGCTTGTTACTAACCGGACACCATTAATCAAAGGCCATGAGGGCTAAAGGTGTGTGTGCGCGTGTGTGAAGTGTGTATAATCAACCAAGCTTTGCATGTGCATAGCCCAGTGGTTTTCAATGTGATGCAACATTGTTTTCTCACTCAACAGTAAACAACCCTATACCTAACCTCACAGGAAGCCCCGTGGCTTCCTGTTGTAAGTTGTACAACAGTCAGATGTAACCCGCCACAGGTTAGTTGTAACCTGCCACACATGTCGGGAGCCACGGGTTAGTTTTAACCTGCCATGGGTTCGTTTTAACCTGCTCCGTGACCGGTTACAAGTTAACCTTTGGCCGGGTAAGTTGTATTGGTCGCGCATTTCGGAAGTGACGGTGTTGTTGTCGGACTAATGCCTGTCGGACTGTTAGTATGTCTAACAAACATATGCACCCCTAACAAACCAACATACAGTATTCAGTATGTGTACTATATATTCATGGTTCTAAAAGGACAATTTAGGAGCCCTTTTAACCCATTTAGGACTGAGGCCGATTTTTGCTATATACTGTAGATAGCAACACCCCAAATGGGGTTCCCATCGGTTAATACTGCTAAAATAATCAAAGTAACTAGTAATAAGGCCACTACATCAAAACCTATAAGAAATGAAAAAATCGGCACACCAATTCCAGTTTCTTTACTTTTATTTCGGGTAACGTTTCGGGCCGCAGCCCTTCCTCAGACCTTCCTCAGACCTTCCAAGGAAGGTCTGAAGGAAGGTTCCTTCCAAGGAAGGCGTGTGTGGCATGAGAGTTTATGAGTAGTGTGTGTGTGCGCACATTATTCGTGTTGTGGCCCTGTGCCCGTGCATGCAGGCACGTACATCACTTGATGTGATTTCCATGTGTGTGGATAAACTTGGTGGCGTGTCACCTTGGAGTATGTGTGTTTGAGTGTGTGTGTGTGTGTGTGTGTGTGTGTGTGTATGTGTGTTTGAGTGTGTGTGTGTGTGCGTGCTTGCTTGTGAAGTGAGGCATGTGTTTGTCTTCGTTGTGCCTTCACTCCATGCTTAATGACTCTAACCTTAAAGTTGTTTACCAGTTCTCATAAACGATCATATAAGCACTAAACAGTGCAGTGCTGCTGTCTGTGCTGCTGTGTCTCATATGATGCACTATAATCTGAGCATGGACGACCACACACGCGCACACACGCGCACACACACACACACACACACACACACACACACACACACACACACTAGGGCATTCACTTCTAGTCATTTTTACTAGTTGCCTAGTTGCCTAGTTTACTAGTCGACTAGTCGACTAGTTGTTTAACTACCTATTATGTAAAAAATACAATAAATTAAAAAAATAAACTTTTTTTTCCTTTTTTTTCAATAAATATTTGTACATTGAAAAACTGTGTACATGGTGACTATAACTATAATCTACCTGATCTTGAGGTCTACAAAATCGGGAAAAAAATAAAAAAAATAAAAAAAACTTTTTTTTCCTTATCAACTAGTCAACTAGTACCAACAAGGTCGACTAGTGGATTTACTAGTCGACTAGTAAACTAGTCGATTAGTTGCTTAATGCCCTAACACACACACACACACACACACACACACACACACACACACACACACACACACACACTGACATTACTTTGGTGTTTTCCAGAATATTATCTCATTGCAGTGTTCTACCATGGTGGCTAAGTTAACCCAAATTAGCAGCAACGTCAAATGGCTTTGTTTATTGTCTCCTCCAGAGACATTCATCTTCACAGGCTGTTCCAACAGGAAAAACTCATAGCACATAACAACATAACACCAAGACAATACATGACGTCCCCAGTATACACATGACAAAAATCATCCTATTGTTAATGCCGCAATGGCCGAAGGGACTGAACTTCTGCTAAAGCAAACATTTAGCCTTCTGTCTCTTCGTCCAGCTGGCGTGAGTCATGAAGTGGGGATGGGGATAGGCGATGATCAGTGTCATTGTGAGTGCTTAACGTGTGTAGGGCTGTCACGATTACACATTTAAGTTGACGATTAATTGTCAGTCACACGAATGATTGCGATTTAATTGTCTTTTTGGCATTGGACATTGGAACATTTAATAATATGAATAGAAAATTGATTTCTGTTTGCCTTTTAGACTTCGTAATGAAAACGTGCACAGGGCAATACCAAGACATTACTGGCATGAATGTTCTACTTTAAAAACATAATCAACATGGGAACGATTATGACGATCATGTCAAAAATAATTGCGATTATTATCTCAAATAATTGTGATGAGACGATTATGTAACAATTGCGACGGCCTTTGTTCATATCAGTGGTTGTTTCTCGCAATTAGCGGCCGCAGCGACGCGGCGTAATGAGGGCGGTCAGAGATGCAGAGAATGTAGAGCTCATTAGTGTCTTTCCGTCGTGCAGGTGGCCATTAAGATCATCGACAAGACGCAGCTGGACGCCGTCAACCTGGAGAAGATCTACAGAGAGGTCCAGATCATGAAGATGCTGGACCATCCACACATCATTAAGCTGTACCAGGTGAGCCACTGGCCCCTTTCTCTTATATACCCAGTGGTGGAAAAAGTACATGTTTTACTTAAGTAAAAGTATCAATACTGCAATTAGGGATGTCCTGATCGCGTTCTTTTGCTCCTGATACCAAGCTTTCCCGATACGATATTTATATTTTTATAGAACACTTCTGCCATATCACAATAGTACAATATCCAAAATCACAGACTATATATATCCAGTCTAATATCATGATATAATTGGACCCCAGGAAGAGTAGCTTCTACTAAGGTAGTAGCTAATGGCGATCCAATTAAACAATAGATATGGATATAATATTGATACTAGGGATGTCCCGATCACGTTTTGTTGCTCCTGATCCGATTCCAATCATTTGAAAATGGCGTGATTGGCCCCGACCACGTGATCGGATCGGATTATCCGGAATTGAAAATTTACCTGAGTAAAAGTACTAAAGTATTGGTATCAAAATGTACTTTCAGTACCAAAAGTACTCATTGTGCAGAGTGTCCATTTTCACAAGTTTTCAAATGTAGAAACTATATAAAAATCATTTGAAAATAGCAGATCTACAAGCTCATGACGCATTGTGAGCTTGTAGGTCGGCTATTTTCAAATGGCTGATATAGGGCTGAAGATGTTAATGTATGGTTTGTAATAATAATCAAAATCTACAAAGTAACTAATAACTAAAGCTTTCATATAATTGTAGTTGAGTAAAATATTATTTTCCTCTGAGAAAATAGTGGAGTAGAAGTAAAAGTAATGCAAATTTGAAATACTCCAGTAAAGTAAAAGTACCTAACAATTGTACTTAAGTACAGTACTTGAGTAAATGTACTTAGATACGTTCCACCAGAGCCATAGAGTAAGACAGAGTTACGACATTGAGGGGGCAAAAAGCAGCCTGCAGTCCATCATTATCCTCTCTTTGAGATTATTCTGTTTATTTTTTTCAATTAATACAAAGAAATTGAGAGGTGTATTTTCTTTTCTTTTGTTTAACCCATTTTGGGCGGGAACCCCTTTTGGTGTTTTAAACATGTTATAATTTAGCTATTGATAAATAGCAGATCTACAAGCTCATAGCTTGTAGGTCTGCTATTTTTGAAAAATCGTGAAAATAGTTATTTCAGAAAACTGGAGGATTTAGAAGATTATTTTTTTAAATTTCAACGTCAGGCCTAAATGGGTTAAATATCAATGGATTGATAACTGGGATGATCGGTTCTGGCACCATTTAGGCGCCGGCTCCGTTTAACCCATTGAGACAGACCTGAGACCAGATTCTACAAACGTCTTTGAAAGTTTATATGTCAACTATTTCATGTCAAGAAGCCCAGGCCAGAATGATATGTATTTGGCCGCCGACCACCATCTGAAAATATGTTGTTCCAGGGACCCCCAGAAGCAAAAAACATTAGCTGTTAACTCTTTGAGCGTTTCAAGGATTTCTATATAGTTTGTAGACTTCTCTATGGCCAGAATGGCGTTTTTGAATGATTTATTGAAAATTCTCTGTTGTGAATGTGTGACAACGAAAGACCTTCAGAGAAAGCTTGACTTGTCTGCTTCCAGGAAAAAAATGAACTGAGTTGATAAAATGTTTAGTTCTTGTGTTGGAAGCCATTTAAAAGAGCCTGCATTTACACTGTTTCTGTTTCTAGGACAACCAAAAAAAGTTATGCCCGGTTGAAGTTTTATTTTCTAAATAACTTTTTTTCTGCTGGGCATACATAGCCATGCAATATCTCATTTTAAAGGGTGAGTTGTCTAGTTCAATTAAAATAAAATAAAAAGTTTCTCACATGTACCACTGTAGATATTTTGCCATCTATAAATAGCATGGTCAGTCATGATCAATCTGACCTATCCAGCTAAAAGTCCCCATAGCTCTGAAATTGGAACATCATATAAACTAAATTCTTTTTTGGGGTAAAATTAGACAGTCTAACGCACATTTTGATATATACCATGTTTACATAGTCTTACCAGTACCTTGTCTATTCATGCATGTATCTCAAAAACCTGTTATGAAGAAACACAGTTTTGATAAAAAACACATCCAAGGACATTGTTTTGATATGACTTGGTGCCCATGATATGTGTCAAAATATAGACTTGAATGTATACTGTATTATAAAAAAGAAATTGAGTTATTACCATCTACCGTTACAGAGTAAATCACAGTTGAAACTTGCTTAGTCATATACAATAAACCTCACAATAGTGAACAAAATAGTCATGACAGGTCTAACTCATTGTAAAAGCGTCTTTTATTTTTTACGACTACTAACATAATAAAATGATAAATATTACAGAAAATAAATAGGCCTACATACAAAACAGTTACTCCTCCCCTAGCTCTGATCCATAGCTCTAAATGCGCATTTAGAGCTATGGATCAGAGCTACTCCTCCCAAATGTCCCCAAACCCAGTCCTTGACGGTGTGTGTGTGTGAGTTAACCTGACTCCGCCATATGGGGCAGCAGAGTGTACACTGTGTTCCCCCCTCCTGCTCCCATCTGGGAACTCTCAGGCAGACTTGATGCCCGGCCACAAAACGGCCTGGCCAATCAGCAGCAGCTTCTAGCAACTTCTAGCAGCAGCTTCTAGCTTCTACTAGCTGCTGCTGATTGGCCAGGCCGTTTTGTGAGCAACTTCGCTTCTAGCTGCTGCTGATTGGCCAGGCCGTTTTGTGGCCGGGCATCAAGTCTGCCTGAGAGTTCCCAGATGGGAGCAGGAGGGGGGAACCCAGTGTACTCTCTGCTGCCCCATCTGGCGGAGTCAGGTTATGTGTGAGTAGGCTAAATAAAAAAAACACCCAAAAACTGCCCCCCCTGAAATGAATGAATGAATGAATCCGGTTCAGTGTCGGAGAACGCCATCGCAGTCTTGACTCTTCATCCTCCTCCTCCTCATCTGATGCCAGTTCTAAATATATAAAAAGAAATAAACATTTTAGCTGTAGTCAGTGCACGCTACTATTACATGGCGTTTTACCCGGCTGCTGGCGATCAATGATTTTATTGTGCAGTGTCTTTGTGGGCCGAGTCGTGGCATGACAAATACAAATAGATGCTTGTATAAGTAGTATCACGATAAAATAATATGGCAACGTTAGAATGAAACACCAATGAGTGATCGGTGGTAATGTAGCTAGCTGCCCAGGGTATATCCAGCACCATTGCGTCGCAATCATCCAGCAACATTGGTACTGGCTATTGCCCGGGCTTGTGGCCCGGCCAATAGCCAGTACCATTTGTGCAGTGTTTGTTAGCAACTACTACTAGCCAACAGCCAGTGGAATGTGGTGACGTGATGGTGCTGGATATACGCTGGGCAGCTACATTACACGCGATCACTCATTGGTGGTGTCATTCTAACGTCGCCATATTATTTTATCGTGATACTAATTATACAAACATCTATTTGTATGCCACGATGCCACGATTCGGCCCACAAAGACACAGTACAATACATTCATTTGATCAGATGTTTTTGTTAGCTACGTCGATCACCTATAGTACCGACCCTTGTTATATATTCTCCGACTATGCATGTCACGATGACTAAACCAGTTAGATCTATCCATATATGGTTCTACCACATCTATCTGATATCAGCACTAGGTCGGCTCGGGCCAAATATAGGGATCGTCTTACTAGACATGTCATATTAGGGCATTTTCGAATACAATAAAATTACCTTTTAGCGAAGGCATCAGCCTTGGTGGTAACTCCGGTGGGGAGAAGAAAAAACATTGCACACGTGTAGTCCGCGAGGGTGGATGTTGCAGCCCGGCCAACGGTCTGGGACTGGAGAATGCCACTGGACACGGATGGATCATTTTTCAGATTGTTTTTTTTGCGGCGACTGCAAACCTGGCTGAAAAACTCTTCCTCCAGTGCCCACCTCGGAGGAGTCAACCAACCCCCCTTTTCACTGGGGGCTGGGCGTCAGTTTCCAATAGGAAAGCATACACGTGTGTCACGTGACACGGGAATTCTGGGAAATGTAGTTGATATTTATGCTCAATACTATATACAGAGGTGCGGACCGAATTAATATATTGGTATTAATAAAAAAAGAGAACTACGGAAAATCACGTACAGGGCAGAAAAGACTAATGCAAAACTCCACGTGTTTTCCAGTAGTAATCTGTCTAAGGGTTAAAGAATATAAATATTCAATATTGCACACATTTTATATATTTTTTCCATTAGGGTAGAAGGATTTCTACAGAATGTAGAATGATGATCACTTTTTTGAATTATGTATGTTTCAGAATCTGCACCTGGCATTAATACAAGTTGTGTGAGTTGAGCATGCCTTTGAAGTGGTTTTCAAACTTTTTGCGTCCAAGGCACACCTATAGTCATAGCAAACATTATCTGACCTACAAGCTGACAGCGAGTTGTGAACTTGTAGATATGCTATTTTTTGCAAAAGAAGAATTTGCCTCTGTGCGACTGTGGCTCAGGAGGTAGAGCAGGTCGTCCAATGATCCTAGCCTGGTTAATAAACCAGACCGAATCAGCCGTTGGCAAAAAAAAGTTGCCTACCAGCGGATTACGGTCTGGCGAGGCTCAGTAGCACGCCTCTTTCCTACAGCAGAGAACAGGTCGGACCAATCGGGACACGGTATGCAATATAGGCGGGCTTTGGTACAGTGACGTTCAATGCTTGAGACCTTTGACTGACAGTAGCTCTGACCAATTGCGTCAAAGAGAAAATGTTCCCCGGGAAATGAAATCCAAGTGGAGCCAGCCCAGACTGATATACCGCGACAGTGTTGTGTGATATTAGTCTGGCTTATTAGCCAGGCTACAATGATCCATGGGTCGGCGGTTCGAATCCCGGCTCCTCCTGTCTACATGTCGAAGTGTCCTTGGGCAAGACACTGAACCCCAAATTGCTCCCGATGTGCTGGTTGGTACCTTGCATGGCTTCCGCCGCAATCTGTGTATGAATGGGTGAATGTAATGCACAATCTATGTAAAGCGCCTTGGATAAAGGCGCTATATAAATGCACCATTTACCATTTACCTCTGTATTAAAGGAGTACACAATAAAGTACTCGTGTATATATACTGTAGTAAAAATTAAAATTTTTAACCTTTTTGTATACCAGTAGTTTGTGTCTTCATATGTCCAAAACTGTTCATGATTCAAATAAAAAAATGGCAGAAGTAGCAGATCGATGAGCTTGTAGATCTGCTACTTTTGATGCTTTTGTGTGTCGACAGCCTATTTCCTGAGTGACGACATATCACGGATATCACCTTTGTTCAGCATTGCGGTAGTGGTGGAGTATCCTTGTCCGAAAGCTGCAGTGTCGACAGCCTTAAGTAGCTGACATTGCTGTTGCCACCTAACGCCAGATCATCTGCCACTAAAACAGTCATTTCACCACTTTTAACGAGTGAAATTATTAGGCGAGGCAAAGTTTATTTGCATGGCACATTTCAACAAAATTACGTCTGGTCGCTGAACTTAACAATGCAGCGGAGCAGGATTTATCCAGCTTCCCATTGTTGCACATCCCCAGGCACAATGCCAGTGTGGCTGCTGAGCTGTCAGCGGCCCGTCAAGATACCATCTTTGGACACCATCCTAGTCATTTTAATATCGAGTATCTGGCCATGTCAAGCCATGATCAGATATTTAACCCATTAAAACCGGGAAAGCATCTGTGCCATTTTAGATTTTTGCTATAGATATATATATATATATATATATAGCAACGTTTTTCCTGTAAACTCTTAGGATTTAGAGCAATAGTTCTCACAGCTTGTACATCTCATATTCTTAAAAAAATTAAAACCTTTGAATATATTTTTTTTAACACAAATCTTCTCTTCCAGATATCGTTAAGGAAAGTTTATTTATGTACATAGGCCTATCTACACACTTAATTTCCATTTTTCAGCCATTCGGTTGCTAATACATAATAATAATAATAATAACTTACACAAATAATATAAACTAGAAAAAGTGCCCTTCCGGGCACAGGTCTCCACCAGGAGGATAGGACTGTGTGAGATGTTTGGCAAAATGTTTAGGAGTAATATAAACATGTTTGTTTGTTTGTTTTTTGCAACAATGTTCTTTTGTTGAGGAAATGCAGAGCCAGATCACTCATAGCATCTCTGAGGATAGAATTCTGGATGAGCAGGACATGTGCAGCATTTTGAACAAAACGGGCCACTCCTGAAAACTTTGGAAGGCAATGTTAGCCAATCAGTGTAGAATCTGAGAAATCCAACAGACTGTCTTGTTCACATGACTACAGAGATCATGTGTACCGATTTGCATGAGATTTGGATGAAATCTGTGCGACTAACATAAGCAATGTGTTTTGCAGAAATCAGCCTCATGGTGGCGCTATAACCGGTAGATGTGGAGGGATGCAGAGACAATGTTTTTCCATGGCCTCTAGGGAGTGCGCATACATAAGTTGTATACAGATCGATGCAGTTATAGCTAAAAACAGGAATTGGCCTGTTATAGCGCCACCATGAGGCTGATTTGGAAGAGTGGCATGTCGTCCTCGGCCTAGTGGAAATGTGCGTGTATAATTTCACGGAAATTGCACACTGTGTTTGTGATTTGCGACATTTTGTTCGAAACGGACCAATCATGTGAGCTTTGGAAGCCAATCTTAGCCAATCAGGATGGAAGATGGGAAATGGTGCAGATCCGTGTTGATCACATGACTATGAAGATAGTGTATACCGAATTGTGTGATGTATGGATAAAATGTGTACGAGTAATGTACAGAAATGTGTTTTGCCTAAATCGGCCTCATGGTGGCGCTATAACAGGCCATTGAAGAATATTTGGGGCAGAGGTACGTTGTTGGCATCCAGGGAGTGTGTGTGCAAAGTTTGGCATGGATCGGGCCAACGGTGCCGGAGATTAGCTGATAACGGACGGACGGACGGAAGGACGGAAGGAAGGAAGGAAGGACGGACACACACACACACACACACGGACGGAGTGAAAAACATACTCTCTCCCCATGCCTTCGGCCTGGTGGAGACAATAATAGTAATAATTTGGTCCATGGCACGAAAGAGTTTGTAGATCTACTGATTTATAGCTTGTTGAATCGGAAACATTTCTCATTTGAAGCACCCCCAGTTTCAATCATTAGTCCATAATTGCCCCCAATTGATTTGGGGCGTTATGTCTCGGACCCCAAATCTATACTCTAATCATAGTGTTTATTTAACTGAAAAATGGTTTGTAATGGTTTGTAAACCCTTGAGTTACAGATCCAAAGGGGTCCAGGTTGGACCCCAGGTTTAGAGACAGTGTTCTCTAGATCAATGGTTACTTTTGCCACAAGACCCAAAAGAGACATGTGTATGTAGGAGCTTGTAGATTGATAATTTACATTATGTCTTAAACGTTTTTAAACATGTATGTATTTTGTTTTTTGCGACCGAAGGTCGCGCTTACTATATGAAAACGTGCATCTCCTGTCCGTTAGTTAGTTAGTCACCCACGTCTCTATATGGTATCGTGCCACGTGACATCTCGTGACATCATGGAGACACTTAGATCTCCATATATGGATCTGACCTCGTGACAGTCACATCACTGGCATCATGGAGACACTTAGATCTCCATATGGATCTGACTTTGTGACAGTCACATCACTGGACTGGACCCTTGGATCTCCATATAACGTTGTCAGTCCATCATATGTCAGTCTTACATCATCAAACCCTCTACACTCAAGATACACTATATACAGTCTGGCCATGAGCCATGGCCATGAAACGTGGTAATACCTGTTTTTCATTGTGCATTTTTTGGTCAAAGTTGAGCCCATGCCAAAGCGACAGCACTCGCCCAGCAGTCTGCCGTCACCCAGGCGGATGCGTGTAGTTTATGACGGTTTATATCAGGAAAACTCACATTTTCAATCTCCCAAACCATGTTATTTTCAAAACTGGCATGCTCGTTCTAATCTGCTGTGCTACTGTGCATTGTATTGCCAAATCAATTCATAATGCTGTCTTGTGTCAGTCATGTTCCGTACAAAGGTTTGCAGCTACTGCCAGGACAGACCTTGTTCCTTGTTTTGCATACATTATGGTTGGAAAAGTATAGGAAAATGAGGTGTAGACTTTGTGTCAACATTTTAGGCCCTACAAAACCATAAATAGATGTTTATCTACTTCTACTTCTTTCTATCTACCTACAAAAGAAGTTTAATAATTAAATAAAATGTCCGAGTGGGTAATTAGATGGTACGTATCAATAATTGTCACGTACTCACGTTATGGATACTCTTTTAATTTAAATCTTTCCACAAGAGTGGTTGTTGCAAAATGTAATCGTTATTTTTTAATAAATATCGATTTATTTTAGCCCGTAAATGTTTTTGAAATGTACGAGATAAAAAAGAATCCCATTCACCTCAAATTGCTCTTTTATATTATCAACCATTATGCAAGTGTTAGATGCACCTGGGGGAAAAACATTGGCATGGATTTCACGGCACGCTGCTTCTTCAAGGAATTAATTTGTACCTGCCGCTGTGACCACCTCGGCACAGCAGACAGACCGAGAAGAGAAGCTCGCACTGACTCCTCTGGATTTGTGCTCATTAAAAGATACTGTGACCAAGGACTAAAAGACTAGAGCCTGACTAGAATTTTGAATCAGATGCCGTTCTTGATTTTGGAGAGTTCTAGACCACCGATTTACTAGGGGTGTAGCGATACAGTAATTGTATCGATTTTGAATTCCAACAATGCAACTACATTGATAATGGTAACGTATTTTGAGTGGTGCAACCATAGGGTGCAGCCACTCCAATGCCCAGCTTTGTCCGTCCCTGGTTGTGTCCCTATGTATGTTTAGGGTACCAACAGGGGGCGCTGTTGCACCACTCTCTTCAGACTGGTCTGATATTTTTATTCACATCGACTGAAAATTGTCAACACATAAAACCCACCAGCTTCGGCTATATCGTCAATGCTGTTGCAATCCAGTGTTTGTCAACGTGGATTAACGATCAACGTTGAAAATGGCAAAAGGAGCAGATCTACAAGCTAAAAACACATGGGTTGACACCACGTTTCAAGCTGGATCTGCTACCTTTTTGATGAATTGAACATGGTGGACCCTGTTGTAAACAAGTGTAATGCTTAATTGGGTCGTCCACTCACAGTAGGCCTATCTCACAGCCCGCTTTCCACGCCCACTTCCGGTAAATAGTGGTGTCATTTAACATTAGCATTTACACGTTTTCTTTCTCTGGAGAATCTAAGTACATTTTCTAATGTAAAAATGTGACAGACCAATATTATTATGAAGCAAACAAGATGGTAAATCAGCTCGAACAGATAGAAAAAACCTTACCTTGAGAAAACAAAAGTTGTAGACTTCTTAAATTACCTCTGTTAACATGTAGCGTCTATGGAGTGACGTCACGCTATCACCACTAACCCCGAAAGGGGGCGTATTAAGGGGGCGGGGAAATTCTGTGAGATAGGCTTATTAACAGCCTTTGTATTGAGTTTGTGCTTGAAATGTACTGTAATTCTGCAAACTGTTAATACATTTTTCAATCAATCAATCAAACCTTTGATCGTCCGTGTGGTGCTGTAGTATGATCAAGTAGGGGCGTTAATGTACGAAGAATACACAAGTTAAAATATGGAGATAAGAGGTTTCTGCCCGACAGCAAACTGGGGCATCCTTGAAATTTAAAAAAAGGTTGCGCAGGAGTGTCTTTAAACATCTGCCCATAATTTCCCAATTGGTGCAAAAAATAACCCCCCCCAAAAAAAGACGTAACGCTTGTACAGTAAGGTCTCGTCAGTTGAGTGAAAGTGAAAAGGGCGTTTGGGCCAGCATTCTGCTGTGTGATCATCATCACCATGTTCGTGGATCATTATTTCCAGCAGCCATTATTCCCAACTGGGAAGTTTTACAATCTCCATCTAGCCCAGGGGTTCTCAACCTTTTTGGCTGGGGACCCCCCCCCCCCCCCCGGAAATGCTTTGAACCATGTCTCGCAACCCCCCCGCCCCAATACAAATTGACCACTACAATAACCTTAGCTTAATAAAAGAGAAAATACATCATACATGCATACTGAAACCAGATATCGTTAAGGAAAGTTTATGTATGTACATAGGCCTATGTCAACTCTTAATTTCCATTTTTCAGCCATTCGGTTGCTAATAACAATTAATAATAATAATAACTTATAGTAATAATATAAATTAATAGTAATCATTTGGTGTGGTCGCCACCCACAGGTTGAGAACCCCTGATCTACCCTATGTATGAACATGTTTGCACTCCATCTGTCCTTGCAATAGTATAATAAGAAAAGCTTGTCAACTTGTGGGTTGGCTATTTTCACAAGTATATCTTAGCTGTTAGTTCTCTTATCTCCATAGTCTATGCTTTCGTGTTTTTTCGTAAATTAACAGCCTAATTGATACTACAGCATCACACAAAAGTAGCAAAAGTAGTAGATCTGCAAGCAATGCGTTTTGAGCTTGCTAGTTGCTACTACTATTTTGACTATTTTTTAATTATTTGAATCAAAAGTAACATTTGTGATTACTCTATTGATTACTTTTGTTTTTCTATTAATCAAATGATGAAAGATTTCGTTTTCGTTGTTGTGAGCTTGTATGCTCGTTATATGAAATTGATTGGTTTGACTGTTGCACCCGTACTTAAAATGGTAAATAATGACCGATATGCATCAATTCAAATAATGTCTTGATCTTCTCCGGTGGCGAGGGGCCATGCTGTCCGCCTCCTGAGCTAAGCTAACTGTTATCACAATCCCAAGCCATGTTTATGAATGAACTTGTCGCTGACTCGCTGGCATTCCATTGCCACTGCAATACTTTGGTGAGAGGTAAAAAAAAAAAGAACGAAAAGGAACGGCTCATTCCTAACGGTTATTTTTTGTGTCAACAAGTGGGAAGTTTAACCTTGAGACGTGAGCATGTGTTTGGCTGTTGTCTTTCCTCACATAAAATGCACGCGGGCGCTCTGTTCGCAGGCAGCAGATGGAAAATTGATCATGAACAAGCGGTGTGGGATGTTCTAGTGTGTGAACAGAACGTCTAGCTGGCTGTCTGATTCATCCTCTCCTCTCTCGCCGTGATTATTTCCCCCCTCCGCATTTAACTGCGTCGGTCTCTACGTGTTTGTGTGTGTGTGTCTAAATCAGTTCTCATGTTCCTCCTACACAGGCCACAGCGCTTCAGGGCACACCGTGTTTTTTAAAGTACCATTCAGACACTCTCCGTGAAAGCATTGGCCCGCCTCTGTTCTCTCATGTTGAGGCCATATTTAGTGCTTGCGTCATTCATACATTTTATATATAGCTATGTTATTAATGGACAGGTATTGTTTGCAAAAGTGTGACAGTTGTATAATTCAATATTTTGTCTTTTTTTCCTCCATTTTCTCCATTCATCCATTCCACATGAATCCTAACATCCTAATTTGACTGTTGGGGAAATAGTAGTGAAATTGTAGATCAGTGACATGTGCAAAATGGTCTGGCCGGCTGGGAATCGAACCAGGGACTTTTTTATTTATTTTTTTACCATGTGGTACCTAACAACTTGGCCATTGGATCATCCCACAGTTGTGTAATATCTCAAGGACATTGCAAAAAACTTCATTCATGGTGTGTTAACTATGTTTTCTTTAAAACCTTAGAACAAAAATGTGATAAATTGCAACTTAACCCATTAAGACCTGAGACTGACTCTACAAATGCCGTCTAAATCTAGCCTGATTATCAGACTGTAGCTTTCTTGAAGCTTCAGTCTGACATTGTCTCCTGTCTGAGCGATTTCAAGGGGGAGGGGATTAGAATTTCCCTCAACCAGTAGCCATTGGTGTTGTTTTTCCCTCCTTCCTCTGTGTGTTGCGCTGCGTGATGACGCTGAAAACGGGACTCGGCGCTTATTGGTTGTTTGTTAGACCCACCCCCACCACCGATTCTCATTGGATAATACATTTTTGTACCTGCAACACCAGACCAAGAGACTCAGTCCACTCAGAGAGTGGGCGGGGTCTTTGGGCTGGATCCAGGCTAGTCTAAATCAGTATTAGGGCGTCACGATGGCGCAGTCGGTAACACTGTCTCCTCAGCAGCTAGAAGTTCCCGGGTTCGATTCCGGCCGTGGGCGCTGGGGGCGTGTTCTCTCCTCCGATATTCAGTGTTTAAACCCTAGGTAGGGTTGGCCCACCGATCTGACCACTTAACACAGCCCTGATCCAGAAAAGGTTGAGAACAACTGGTGTAGATCTCTCTCTCTCTCTCGATCTCGTCTGTTATTTTATCTGTGTGTGTCGTGTGTCCCTCAACCCTTTCTTCCTGTTCTTCTCTCTCAGGTGATGGAGACAAAGAACATGCTCTACCTTGTCACGGAGTATGCCAAGAACGGGGAGATCTTCGGTGAGTGCGCTTAATTTAATCGCAAGGTTGATCTGACCTCGGCATCTGAAAAACATAAATGGGCCCACCCACCTGCTTTAATATGAATCCATCCTCCCCCTCCTCCAGTCCTTTCTAGTTTCAACCACCCACATGCTGTGTGGCAGGCAGTAAAATTGTGTCTAAAGTTTATGAATGGGGATGTTTCAAAGTCTTCTCTATCTCTCTCACACTCTCTCTCTCTATCTCTCTCTCTATCTCTCTCGCTCTCTCACTCCTTGCTTGTTATCTTAACCTCGGATCGTAAAGGTCACATGGCTGGGTAGAAACCAGAGATCATGCTCAGATGACGCCGCCGTCATGCATTTCCAAGACATGCCCAGATCTGTCCCATATTAGCCCTGGCTGACAGTGTGTCGGTTCATGTGGAATGGTTTCACAGATTATGATTGATCATTTTCTTAGCGATTATTTTACATCATGTGTTTTCAACCGGTGGTTTCGAGCTTGTGGATCTGCTACTTTTGTTGCTTTTGACGTCCAGACCTCTTCTATAACCTTGGCTGATGACTCATTGCAGACATCTTGTGTCAGTTATCATCTGATAATAATAGGTGACACATTGTGACTTTTGTAATTAGCTGATTATTAGCTATCAGCGTCATTAGCTTTGTCGGCAGATTTATGGTTTGATCCACCTTTGTCCTTGTGTCTGCCATGTCGGAGTGAAATATGTAGATGGCTTATCTCTTGCCACCCGTATTGTAAGGGAGGGTTATTGTGATGAGTCTATGCCCTCCACATAACATGTAAGCCACCTATTCTCCCCTTGTCAGGCTTTTTTCAAATTTGCTTACCTTTTTAAAGGTAGGGTAAGTGAAACGTTTTTAGTTAAAAGGTTAAATCACTATATTCTGATTAGTAATCATTGCTATAGAGCAGGGGTTTTCAACTCATTGTGAACGAGGGACCACGACCCTGACTCAGGTGACATTCACACCAGAATGCTTTACTGTCTGCGATTAAAATTAATTAAAACTGCTGCGTATTGTCGGAAATGTGCAAATGTGAATGCAATCACATTAAATATAGGGGATGAATGTGCCATTGTGGGTTGAAGAAATTGATATTTGGCACACGAGGAGGAAGGAGACGGCGTTATTACGCAGCGACGCGTAACGATGTCCCATGGATAGATGTGGTCTAATGAAGAGATGGAAGCCCTTATTGCAATATGGCCGTATCAAATATGCTGAAGGTTACACACAAGAACAAAAAAAATGCAAGAATGATGCAACTCCATCCCCCCAATCTCAGCGATTCTACCTAAGTACAGGTCTGAATACACCCTTAGAATCAACCTGGGGACCACTGTTGTGTTGGGGGGGGATATGGGCTAACATCTGTGCTTTTGTAACACTTGCTATGCATCCCATGTGTATACATCCCACTGTTTCTCAACCAATGTTCCATTGAATACTAATACTTTCCTAATAATGACTGAACCAGACATTTTCCCCTCTTGAGAATTCTAACTCCCTTTTTCTGTTGAATTTCTTGACTTCCGACTTGTCAGTAAATGACTACATGGACGTAGCCTGGATCCAGCCCAAAGACCCCGCCCACTCTCTGAGTGGACTGAGTCTCTTGGTCTGGTGTTGCACTGTGAACCTATAATTTCTTCGGTACAAAAATGTATTATCCAATGAGAATCGGTGGTGGGGATGGGTCTAACAAACAACCAATCAGCGCCGAGTCCCGTTGTCAGCGTCATCACGCAGCGCAACACACAGAGGAAGGAGGGAAAAACAAGGGAAATTCTAATCCCCTCCCCCTTGAAATCGCTCAGACAGGAGACAATGTCAGACTGAAGCTTCAAGAAAGCTACAGTCTGATAATCAGGCTAACATGGACGGTCATCATAGGTCAGCAGGTTATTCAGTTCAGTGTTTCTCAACTAGTGGAAAGATATTATTATTTATTTTTTTAAATCAACAAATCCTACATTACTAAATGAATAGTCGGGGACCACATGCAATACCTTCACAGACCACCTGTTGAAAACCCCTGCTATAGAGTGTTTGTTCAATAACAGGAGTCTCTCTGTCTCTCCAACTCTTTACATTGTGTGCCCACACAACACTTAAAAAAAAAACCCCAGGGTGCCCACGTTTTACATTCATTTTTTTGACACATTTTCTTTTTTATAAAAACCAAAGACGTCCACAGACGTCTTGGGCACAACACGCGGGGTAATACCCAGGACGTCCACAGATGTCTTGGACACACAATGTGTTAATAAACACAACAGAAAATACATTTTCAAGTAGGTGACCTTTTGTCTGGTCATTTCTTCTTTGTGTCATAACTTACAATTTTAATTTCACTTGTTACTTGCGCAAGCAGAGCAGAGCGCACAAGTACTGTCATCGGCTGCGTATGATCTGTGGCCAATCAGGGATTGGCTGATGACGTAACTAAGGGGGGGGGTTTGTGTGTGTGTGTGTGTGTGTGTGTGCGTGTGTGTGTGTGTGTGTGTGTGTGTGTGTGTGTCCCTTTTTGGCTGTTGATGGTGATGTAACTAAGGTACATTTCAAGGTTGGTATAAGGTCAATATCGGGTCTAAAGGATTTAGAACAGCATTTGTAATAGATATTAGTTAGTAGCAGCACTTGCACGCTCTGCTTGTGCACAAGTAGGCCATGTATGGCCTACTTGTGTGCAAGGTGCAAGTTTGCACCTCGACAGTGCATTTCTAGTTTCTGTATCTTGACTGAGTTCTCTATCCTGACTGGATACAATTGGTACATTATCCCGACCTGAAAATGCATTTTCTATGTAATAAAAAGCTGGGGAGACATGGAGACTCCTGTTACTGAACAAATAGCAATGAATAACCAAATAAATCAGTTACCCTACCTTTTAAGTAATCACAGAATATTCTTCACTATGATTGCACCCTGGACCATTGACAATGAGAGAACCGTCAGTTGGCAGGGAATGAGAATGAATCATAATTATTTTAAGCTCTGATGTGTTGAGAGAGGGACCAAGGGTCCTTGAATTTAAATCATTATGCAGTGGCAAGGGGCAGAGTTCACAGATGTCCTTTTGCTAAATTTGGACCTCAGGGACAAACGGCAACAACAATGCTTGTGGCTGTGTAGGCGCTTCAGTGTTTTTAAGAGCAATAAGACCTCAAACGGCATGTGGAGTTGGACTGATCAGTCTGTAAATGGACAAGACGAGAGTTTAAAGCCTGTAGCCAAGGACCCGGCCTTGCATCATCGTACGCCCATTTAAAGGGCAAGACCACTTTGGTAGAGGTTTCAGTTGTGTAGTTACCTTGCCATGATGTAACTCCAAACATGGACACGAAATCAAAAATAATTGCTCCAGTGATTCGAAATTAATAATTCAAAATAATATGCTCCTCATTGACGTACAATGCTGAAACAGCTCTCAAAGTCACTCTTTTAGTATGTAAACAACAATGTAGACAAAGTTGATTAAAATAAATGGTAAATGGTGCATTTATATAGCGCCTTTATCCAAGGCGCTTTACATAGATTGTGCATTACATTCACCCATTCATACACCGATTGCGGCGGAAGCCATGCAAGGTACCAACCAGCACATCGGGAGCAATTTGGGGTTCAGTGTCTTGCCCAAGGACACTTCGACATGTAGACAGGAGGAGCCGGGATTCGAACCGCTAACCCATGGATCATTGGACGACCTGCTCTACCTCCTGAGCCAAACCCAGTACTGAGTACATACTACATAACTGAATTATCAATTTCTAATCACTGGAGCAATTATTTTTGAGGGGCGCTAGGCCGCTAGCCCCTCCTATGTCTAGCTTTGAGGGTTTGTGTAAACACAAACATTATCCTAACACAAACATTGAATGCCATTGGCTGAGTTTCTAAAAGGGACCATGCGTAGCGAGTGGGCGTGTGGTTCTTCCACAACACCTCCCCTTTCACTGTGAACATAGATATTCAACATAGATGTGTCGTGCAACTTTCCTTATAGGGCGCTGAAATGAAGTGCGGCCACCCAGGTAGGCCTCGTCCGAGGCCTACCTGGGTGGCCTGAGGCCTACCAGGCCGGCCTGACCGGTCAATAAAAGAGTGCTGAATTAACTAGCTTGTATTGGTAACTTTGACTGCAATAGCCTCCCATTTAACCTTCTTGTATAGGCCTATATTTATTCACCCACAATCGAATGTTATTCTATTTAATTCACTTTCACAATGGGACAATAGTGTTTTCATATAGGCCTACATTTACCTTGCCGACATCACTTTGCCTCTGAAATTGTATTTAATAATATTTGGACTGCTGGACAGCTGACAGTAGGCTCTCTTCACACCAGAATTCTTTACTGCGATTAAAACGAATCCTGCTGCGTATTGTCGGAAAGTGTGCTTCGTTTGGCAGGTGTGAAGTCTCATTCGAATGCTAATGCGCATCAAAGAACCGCATTCTACAGACTTCACCAAAAAACGGGGGTTTCCAATCGCACTTGATTTCAATTCGGTGCAGGTGGGAATGCAATCGCATCAAATAAAGGAAAGCAAACAATGTGGCGGATGAATGAGGAGTAAAGTTGGAGACGGAGAAGGGATATTTTACGTGGCGCTAAGATCTCCCCTTAACGTGAATAGACGTGATCGAATGAGGAGACCGAAGCCCTCATCGAAATATGATCAGATGAGTACATTAATCAATTGCTTAAGGAAACTCATAAAAACGCCGCCGTGTACAGAGTATTCTGTCTGTCTCTGTCTGTGCGTAAACATGGAGGGCTGTCACTGTGTGAGGGGATCCACGTGCTGGAGACTTTCTTCATCTTGTTTAAATTATACTGCAAAATTAAACACATGCTCTATAAACTGTATGGCATATGCATAGTAGCTAGGGTTGCCACCCGTCCCTTAAAATACAGAATCATCCCTTATTGGAGAATTAAATGATGCGTCCCTTATTGAACCAATAAGGAACACAGTTTGTTCCTTATTTTCCTAAATAGCCTCTACACGTCAACACTGAATTTAACAATAATGAACAAAACAAAACACAGGACATATTAAAGTCAGCACAATATTGTTCTAGCAGGAGGCACACAGTACCTAAAGTAGCCTAAACCAGTGGTTCCCAAAGTGGGGTCCGGGGATCCCCAGGGGTCTTTGAGGGAGTTCCAGGGGGTCCCCAGCTAAATGATAGTTTGGAACCAAATGGACCCTTATGGGTCTGTAACTCTGAGAGTGTACAAATGGAACCAAATGGACCCTCAGAGTTAAATTAACATTGATTTTACAATATCAATTGGGGGCCCAGAGATAGAAATGCCATTAAATGGGGGTCCGTAGACTAATGTATGTCAAACTGGTACTTGAAATTAAATGGGTTGAGAATCACTGCGTAAAAATCCTCTCTTATGGGGGTCGCTGGCATATATTTTCGAATGGGGGTCCGCGGGCTCCTAGTATAGAGTCCTGTAGTCATTCCAGCCAGGTGGGTTCGGGGAGTGAGGCCAATTAGTAGCCTGACCAATTTGTTTTGGGAAGTCTGGAGCCTTGTTTTAAGGGCCTTTGAGGTGCTGTGGTACCGTCCAGGAGGTGCATGCATAGTCGAGGAAACCTTGTATGAGGGCTCCTGTTAGGGTCTTCAAGGTGTTTTTGTTGACCAGTGAGGAGATCCTGTATAGGAAACTTGTTCTTTGGTTGACTTTTTTGATTACGTTGGTGGCCAGTTTATCACCGGAATGATTTGACTCCATGATGGAACCTAGGTAGGTAATTTCATCTTTTCGTGTTCTTCATGTTCAGTTCATTTTCAGTTCTTCATGACCCAAACATCCAGTAAGGGCGAAATCCATTTGACATTTGACAAACATCTCCTGAGATCGATTCGGTATGGGACCTTATATTATTTATCATCTTATTTATCCGTGTTTTTACAAGATGTCATGACAGTAGTATTTCTAATACCTGCCCAATAGCCCACATCTTGGCTGCTGATGTGGGGATAGGTTAGCCTGCTATTTCAGTAGACTATTATAGTTGATTGTTTAATAATGTTGAGTTTTAAAGTCTAATATAAATATAAATCAATATAATTAAATATTGTGCCCATTTAAAGAACGGATTCACAATCAGAACTCTTTATGTTGTTATGCTCATTTGGAAAACAAAATTCTACTTCAAAAGTTGTGGATAGCATTAACAATAAGTTGAAGGGAAACTTCAACGTATTGCTTCAACTTATTGCTTCCACTTATTGCTTCAACCTATTGCTTCAACCTATTGCTTCAACCTATTGCCACACGCCTGCGCCGCAAGGCCGTGGCAGGCGTAAAGAGTGTCCCTTATTTCAAGATCTCAAAGGTGGCAACCCTAATAGTAGCATACAACAGTACTAATTTTATATGATGATCGGATAGCCTAATCTATAAGAGTACAGATTGTAAAGTTGAGGATCATTTTGCGCTCCCGTCTCCCTGTGCCTCGGCCACATGTCCAAAAGAACAGTCGGTGTGTGACACACACACACACACACACACACACACACACAGCCAGTCCAGTCCCCGACGGCCGACGACACACATGCATCCACGCTACCCTCAAGTCCTAACTATTACTAGAAGCGTAATTTTAACACCATGGATTTCACTGTGCAGTTTATGAATTAAACACATTGATAAAGTTCTCTGCTGCGTTTCCAATTGCCCTATCAGGCTTTTGAATGACACCACCTAATACTTCGTTAGACTCTATGCGAATTGGCGGAGAAGTGCCTTCACACTGCGCTGTCATCCGCAGCAATTGGAAACGCAGCAGATAACGGCTGTTCAATTCATAAACTACACAGTGAAATCCATGGTGTTAAAATTACGCTTCTAGTAATAGTTAGGACTTGAGGGTAACGTGGATGCATGTGTGTTGTCGGCCGTCGGGGACTGACGTGTGTGTGTGTGTGTGTGTGTGTGTGTGTGTGTGTGTGTGTGTGTGTGTGTGTGTGTGTGTGTGTGTGTGTGTGTGTGTGTGTGTGTGTGTGTGTGTGTGTGTGTGTGTGTGTGTGTGTGTGTGTGTGTGTGTGTGTGTGTGTGTGTGTGTGTGTGTGTGTGTGTGTGTGTGTGTGTGTGTGTGTGTGTGTCAGTCACAGTCTGTTCTTTTGGACGTGTCATTCAAAAGCCCGATAGGGTTGTGTGCTCTAGTCTAGGTTTTTTACGTCTATAATGCGGCCTAGAGGGCATGTGCGCATGCGCTGCACGTGCGACACAATACGTGCGACACAAAATGTGTTTGATAAACCCAGCCATTGACAATGAATGGCCAGTTTTGAGTGTTTGTCCTAACATGAACATTGAATGTCATTGACAATGAATGGCCAGTTTTGAGTGTTTGTCCTAACATGAACATTGAATGTCATTGACAATGAATGGCCAGTTTTGAGTGTTTGTCCTAACATGAACATTGAATGTCATTGACAATGAATGGCCAGTTTTGAGTGTTTGTCCTAACATGAACATTGAATGTCATTGACAATGAATGGCCAGTTTTGAGTGTTTGTGTAAACACAAACATTGAAGACTAAGTGAGGATGCAAATTCTCATTGGCCGGAATGAGATGATATATGATGATAAGATTATTTTTTAAATTTCTTGTCAACCTTTTGGAGTTGCATCATGGCAAGGTAATTCATATTCAAAAACTCAAACCTCAAAAATGTGGTCTTGTCCTTTTAAGCTTGAAATTAGCTTTAAAGTTTTGAAGAGTCATTGTGAATTGGCATTGTGAACGGGTTTTTGAACTGGAAGCCCTCTTCCCCCCCTTGTGATGTAGTGGAGGAAACCCGACCCCTGCGGTGCCGGAGGGTTAGGGGCCTGCAAAAGCGTTTCTCGGTTATTTGGAGAGAGATTGAACCGTGAGATAACGAGTATCACTTTGTGTGTAGACCTGTTCTGCTCAGGAAAGTGTGTGTGTGTGTGTGTGTGTGTGTGTGTGTGTGTGTGTGTGTGTGTGTGTGTGTGTGTGTGTGTGTGTGTGTGTGTGTGTGTGTGTGTGTGTGTGTGTGTGTGTGTGTGTGTGTGTGTGTGTGTGTGTGTGTGTGTGTGTGTGTGTGTGTGTGTGTGTGTGTGTGTGTGTGTGTGTGTGAGTAAGGGGGGGGGGGGGGGACCTGCACAGCAGTGCTAGAATAGCAGCTGGGAGGATAAGGAGTTATCTTGATCTGCCATACAGTCAAGTGACGCGTGTCGTGTGTCCCTCACGACATCACATGGACTACACACACACCCTCTGTGCAGCGTGATTGCAGAAGAGCGGACGTTCCACTGGTCCTGCCAGCAGCCAGCTGGGTTATCAAACAACACTATCTGTTGGCTAGAGCCTGATCCCAGTTTTCTTTGGAGAGTCCTAAAGACCACCGATGATGACAAACATTTGATAAAATACTCGAATATACTGAAACAGATTATTGTCTCCACCAGGCCGAAGGCATGGGGAGAGAGTATGTTTTGCACTCCGTCCGTGTGTGTGTGTGTCCGTCCTTCCGTCCGTCTGTTACCAGCTAATCTCCGGCACCAACGATGAACCTCTGCTCCAAAATTTCCAGAATGGCCTGTTATAGCGCCACCAGGAGGCCGACTTTTGAAAAAAAATTATCCCGCAAATCGTTACACACTATCTCTGTAGTCATGTGTTCAAGACGGATCTGTCCGATATTTCAGATTCCATCCTAATTGGCTAACATTGGCTTTCAAAGTTTGCAGGACAGGCCCGTTTTGAACAAAAAGCCTCAAAACACATTTTTGGAACAAAATGCCTCAAATCATCCAATTGCCATCCAAGGCGTAAGAAGAATTGTCACCCTTTTCACTTTGGCCTATTATAGCGCCACCAGGAGGCCACAACCTGACCTGCCCTGGTGGAGACCTGTGCACCGAGGGGCACTTTTTCTTTATGCAACTAGCCTACAACACAATTAAAGACACAAGAATTAAAATTGTTGTTGGGGTGTTTTCTCATCCGTGTCGTCAGTGCTGAGGTTTGGCAAAAGGGCCTTTCTGTGTGGAGTTTGCATGTTCTCCCTGTGTCCCCTAAGTTGGGAACCCTCACAAAAAGCATGCAGTAAGCATTCATGTTCTCTATACTGCCTCCCCCTGGTTTAGGAAAGGAACTGGTTGGAATAATGTGTTCCCTCCACGCACTTTGTCCAACCGAGGAAACCCCCTGCCCCCCCCTGTCAGGTGAAAAGAAGCGACTTGGACTAATTGGCTAATTTGTTCCCTGAAAAAAAAAGAGCTGTCTTTCTGCTTTGTTTTTGCCACCGAGCTCTTTATTAACATGGCCTGTGACTCATCATCGCACTCATTAGCATGAACCCTCATGTTCATAATGATGTCCATTATGGGTGTTTTCTTTTGCCTAAGTGCAGGATTGCAAAGTTTGCTGAGATCAGAGGGGGCATCATGTGTTCATGTACTAATCTTAGTGTAAGTTAAATCCCCCCCCCCCCCACACACACACACACACACACACACACACACACACAAGTCTCTATGCAACTAACAAATTATTGTTCCATTTCTGCATTTCTAGTTGATGTGTGGTGTCTTTTTGTGGATAGGTGGATTCATAGATTACTAATGCAGTGGTTCTCAGATGGGGGGGGGTCTGCGCCTCCGTGAAGAAAAAAGTGGAATGTCCACACACACGATATAATTCAGCTCCCGTCCTTTTTATTTCAACCTAAATACTACAACGTTTCGCCCCTCCGGGCTTTCTCAAGTTCCCGGTCTGCGCCTGCGGTCATATCATTTTGGGGGTCTTTGACACAAAGACGTTTTGAGAAACACTGATTAAGTGTCTCAGAGTGTTTACACTACTTCTTAGGATGACTCCATATTACCACTCAACGATTGTGACAGCCCTACAGCCCGTACATATAGGTTCTAAGATGTACCTGCATGACCCAAGGGACTATTGTTCCTGGCCAACACTGTCACACCATGGGGCATTGGCTAACCTCATTTCAGAGCAACCATTAGAATCTAAAAACATATTACAGAAGCCCTCTTTGTCCCCATTCTCGTCTGACCACCAAGTCCCCTGATTGCAAAATGCAATATTGTTATGTAAGACGTTTATCGTTTGTCATTTTGTCATCAGGCCGCAGCCAATGAGTGTGTAGGCGAAGGCAGACAGACACTAGGCTGGTATAAGCAGCAGCAGCATCAGAGGGAAATAGAATTAGGGCTACAGTATTCCCTTCCAAGATATAATTGAACAATGATTTCTAATTAAATGCTGCTCGTCAACCGTGGTGTGTTGCTCAGACGACTGGCCAAACCACATCTAGATGGGTTTGTTGTTGTTGCTGCTGTTGTTGCTGCTACCCTCTGGAGAATGGTCTGTTCTTGTCTGACACTGGCGGAAGTTCTAGGTCTCATCATAAGGAAACCGTTTACAAAACACTATTTTAGCTATTACATGTTGTAGCCTGTGCTTAACTGATTTGCACTATACTGATGCACACAATTCTTTGAGCGGTGCCTCCGCTCCATTGCGCAGCTATGTGTGTCCCTATACGTGTCCCTGTGTCTGTCAGAGCACGGAATGCTGCAACACGGTAACTGTCATCTCTCGACCGTTTCGGACGCGGGAAGGCTCGCCGGAACAGGGCCGGCCCACTGGGCATGTTCCTATGGGGGTCTGGATGTTCCGGGGACCCCCACACGGTAACTCTGTCATTTCTCGACCGTTTCGGATGCTGGATGTTCCTAGTTGCACTGCTCAGTTCACACAAGGTGTGATTTTTAGGTCTTCCTTTAGGACTTCAAAGCTACATGAATCTGACACCATTGCACTTTATTGAATGCGTGTCACTCAGGACCTCTAACTCCTTTTTTCCCAAGTCCGTATACGTACGTCGACGCTGGGTGGCGTCATATCCCAGGTCCGTATATATACGTACCCCAACATACTGTATACTCCGTCTATATAATGGTTTAGTCCTACGGAAGCTTTTAATATTGGTCCGGTTCCTAACTTCCTATAGCAACGGCCCACCGTTCCGACTATGGGATTGAAAATATATTCACAGTGCAAAGCATTTGAAAGGAGGATTTTCAAGCCTCCATAAATCGGATTCTAGGATCGCTGTCCTTGGTGGATTTTCTGCCATCCACATTTCGGATTTAATTTGTGCCTTTTGTACCGCGACGCTGCCACCATGTAAAAGCTTCTGACGAAAGGTAAAGAGCGTGTGCGTGTTCCAATGATACTAGAGTGTGTGTAGCGAGAGTGTGTGGGGTGCGGGGGGGTGGGCAAACTCAGACTTTTTAAAGTGAACGCGTATGCTGTCACTGGGAACTGGGGTTTATGCTAACAGCTAGCGGTAGAGATAGAGTTAAAATGGCATGATAATGATAGTTAACATGCTGCTATTTTCAGCCTTTTTGTGCTCCTTTTATTTTGTATTCTTCTGTTCTATTTTACTCCTTGAACTGCTAAGGTGAATGCCTGTATAAATAAGAGTTTCACCTCACTATTACTCCAACCATGTTGTGACAATACGGTTGATTGATTTAACTTTATACTGGCCGGTGCTGTGTCACTATGAGATGTATCTGTGAGATGGTCCCACAGTATAGAGCCCGACTCGGATATGAGTTTGGTCCATATGTCTCTCAGTATTTGAATGTTTTAACACCATTCGAATCGGCAATTCGCTGCTGCTTTCAACATGGTTGGTGGTGCGACGTAGGTGTGAGGGCTGCGTAGCAGCCCGAGCCTCTAGTTTTCTAAAATATTCAGAAATATAAGTTTTTCAAGATGTTGCACTTTTTCACAAAATGTGGGTCAAAGCATCAGTAATCGGTGGTTTATGCAAGGCACAGCAATTGTATTTGTATAGCACATTTCAACGAGGCAATTCAATGTGCTTCATACAGAACCTCAAGTAAAGGAAACACAAACATACAATGACATTAGTATGCATACAACAAAATAAGTAAAAATAGCAGACACAATAACCAAAATTGGGATCGACATCAGATCCAAAAATCTGGCATCATCAGCTGGGCTATAATCTGTGACGCGCGGCACACGATCCAAGTCACAGATGCCATCGTTGCAGCGTGTAGTAGCGATGAGTATGAGGCAGGTGTGTCTATAAGGCTTCTGAGACAAAAGAAGTGCTGTCGGCCGGGAGGGGAGGGGAGGGGAGGAGGGGGGAGCGTGCTTGGCAGCGAGAGGCAGACGGTGATGTGCTCCATCGGTGGCACAGCGGTTAGAGGCAGGTGGGTGGGTGTTTTGGTGGGTTAGGGTATAGTTGGCAGAGGACAGCCGTCCTTGCCACAGACCGTCTCTTTGTGTCTAGCTTGCCCGTCTGCTTTATCCTGTCAGTCGTCCACTCCTGCTACTATCTCCTCCTCCCCCGCCTCCTCCTCCTCCTGCTCAGCACTGCAGGATGGATCAAACCTGGGAAATTGGGTCAACCGCAAATTGCTGTGGAGCCACACAGTGTATGAGGCAGGGGAGAGGGAGAGGAGGAGACGGGAAGAGAACAAGGGAACGTCCTTTTTTTGGGGGGGAATTTCGTTGCTGTCGTGCAGAATCCTTATCTCCATATTTAAACTTTTTGGGGGTTTTTTTCTCATAAATTAACGCTGTACTTGATCATACTGACAGTGTCACACACAAGCATCTTTGCAACGTGTTTTGAGCTTGTAGATCTGCAGCTTTTTCTTCTTTTTTTTTCATTTGAGTCCTGAAAAAGTACAATGTTTTGGACATATGAGGTTTCCACCTGACAGAGACAATTTGGAAGATGGTGGGGGGCAGGATGTAGGCCATGCATATTTAAGACAGCACTACTACTGGAGATGGCATTGTGAGATAGAGCTATGGCACTGTGGTGACTGGGCCTGAGATAATGAGTAGAGATTTCTGGGGGTTTGTTTTTAGAGATCTACTGTACCAACACCACATTTTCCTTCAGGATATACAGATTCCAATGCCCATAACTTGCGTATCGGTCGATACTGAGTAACAATTCGATAACGATGCGCAATTAATACTTTCAGCGCCATTGCCGTGCATCTAGGTCAATTGAAGCCTATTTTTTTACACTACGCTTACCGCCATTGCCGTTGATTAATGGCAATTGCGCTTTTATAGTGCATTCGATCGATCGAGCCATAATGCTACTTACGTTAGCCGGTTAGCTAGCTATGTTGTTAGCATAGCACTGGATCGCCCATTTTAGATCGCCATAATAATCCATTCTATCTGTTTCTTTCAATCGCCTGTATCTCCTATTTCTTGTCCCAGATGGCATTTTGGTCAAAACAGCGTTTCTTTGACGGCAAAGAACCGGTTTGGATTCATATTGTAAACAAGGCCTCAGCGTCCTGGGTTAATACTACTTCCGGTAGACTGGAAATGTGGCTTTTCAAAATAAGAGCTCGACTGGAAAAAATGCTGGCGTGAATTAGATCCTAATTTTTCAATAAATGCTAGCGCTGTAAGGGTTAAATTAAAAAAATAAATAATAATAATAGGACAGTGGTTCTCAAAGTGGTGTCCAGGGACCATCTGGGTTCCTTGAAGGGGTTCCAAATGGACCCTTACAGGTTTGTAACTCTCAAAGTCATGGGAGTCCTTGGAATTAAAGGGTTTGAGAACCACTGATATAGGAATAAATATAAATTCTCACTAATGTTCATGATAAAATTCCACAAATGTTTTTCTACTCGATCTATGTCTCCTATGATGGGCCGTACCACTAGTGAAGGGGGGAAAACAGTAGAGCCTTTAGAACAGTAAGAGTATAAAACAGTTGTACAACATCAACTGAAGCAATTTGACTGTAAATGAAATATCATGTGATAAATTATGTGGTATTGGAATGGCACAGAAGCTGAGGCTAAATGGAACATGGTGGTAGAGAATAATGGCTATTTATGAAATAATACACCTTTTATTTGCCCTGAGGGGGTGAATAAAACGGCCAGAGAGAAGGGTGATAAGCCCACACTGATAGTTTGCCTCCCATATTTTCCCTGCAAATTACATTTTTATACAATAAACGTATACAAAATTGCAGGTTCGATTCCCGAGCCTGACGACCTTTGCTGAGTGTCACTCCCCGTCTCTCTCTCCCTGTTTCGTGTCTATCATATAATGGCAGAAAGGCCCCCAAAACTATTTCAATGCAAGGAGTTTTCAAGTTGTTGCAAATTAATAGTTTTATTGCATAGCATTTGCATTATTGGCACTGCATAACATTTTGGCGATTAGACCCCATTTGTATTTATTGAATAAGATTAGCTTTTAACCCATTTTGGGCGGGAACCCTTTTTGGTGTTAGCATTATGTTATGCTTTAGCTATTGAAAAATAGCAGATCTACAAGCTCATAGCGCGCTACGAGCTTGTAGGTCTGCTATTTTTGAAAAATCGAAGAACCACTGACATAGAAACATAGCTTTTTCAGAAAACTGTCAGGATGTAGAAGACATTTTTAGAATCTGATCTCAGGGAGAACCTATGGGAACCCCCCCCCCCCCCATTTGGTCTAGACGCTGGTGGTGGCAGAGCAGATGAACCTCCTTCCTTCTCAACGCTAGATGGACAAGGTGGAGTTGGGGATGGAGGTGGGTTGCTTGTTGATTGGCTGACTGCAGATTGGCTAGATGAGCTGGCCTCTCAAGCTGTAGATGACAACAGAAATCTTCCTCATTGAACCTTCGCTAAAAGCTGACGTGTATATATATATAAAAAAATAAAAGCGGATGGATGTGTTTGTCATTCGTGTCGTAGTGTCATTGTTGTTGCTTCTTGAATTATACGTGTTTAGGACCTTGCAAATGACCCCATCATTACAAGTCTGCTAGCTAGCCTATGTAAACATTATGAGTGGCTGGTAATGCTGAATGTGAACGTGACAATTGGGCTACTGTACATCCTGTAAAGTGTAAGTTATCTTTAGTGAGATCTCTTTCTCTCTCTCTCTCTCTCTCTCTTTCACACACACACACACACACACACACACACACACACACACACACACACACACACACACACACACACACAGCTAAATATAGCTGCGTGGGTCATATATTTACACAGCTTTGTGATTGTGCAAGTCTTACAGTAGTCATGAAAAGCAAGCAGAGAGGTGGAGGTTATTTTCTAGCAAATTGTCTCTGTCGGGTGAAAACCTTGTATGTCCAAAACTGTTAATTTTTAGGATACAAATTCAAAATCCAAAGTCGCAGATCTGCAAGCTCGGAACGCAGCGTCTTGAGCTTGTAGATCTGATACTTTTGAGTTTTGTGTGACGCTGTAGTGTCATCAAGTAGGGCAGTAAAACAAAGAGTTAGAACTTAGAATATGGACATAGGAGGTTTCTGCCAGACGGCTACGAAATACCATTTATGGGATATTGGGAAGTCCCCACAGCCCTCATTAAAACGGTTTAGCTACTGAAGCCTGTTACACAGCAGGTGAGGAATGGATATTAATTTGGCTTTTATGGATACAGAGAAGTAAAGAAACGCCTGGTGTGGGGGTGTTGTAGTAGTTGTTGAAACGTGTTGCTCTGTCCGTGGAGAGGTGCTGCGTGCCTAGCCTGGTTAATAAACCAGACCGAATCAGCCGTTGGCAAAATTAGTCTGGCTTATTAGCCAGGCTACTGCGTGCCGGCATTCTGCTTTGCAGACAGTGCTTTCTTTTTTACGTTAACATTAAATATATATATATATATATATTTTTTTTTGTTTTAAATAAAGTTTTGATAATGTTTCAAATAACTGCAAACCCTCCCAGCCCATTCTCGGGTTACTTTGTTCACATATAGGTCTGTGACGATTACAAGATCGACGATGAATTGTCATACAAATCAATTCGATTAACAATGTAATTGTGCAGAGGTAAGGAAGCAACCAGGTGCTCAGGAGGTGTGCAAGTATAAAAAATGTAAAAATAGTAAAAAGGTGCTCCTGGGATCAATCGGGATAACACATCGATATAGAACAAAGAGGAGATCCGGGCACACTTAATATTAAGAGGAGGAAAACTTTATTGAACCGACATGTTTCGACCTATACTTCATCCCTGAAGCCCGGATCTCCTCTTTGTTCTATAACAATTTAATTGTGTTTGAACATTGGAACATATGAATGCCCCCCCCCCCCCTCCCCTCCACACACACTAAACGATGTGGGGACTCCCGGCTCAGAGGTTATGAACCATACTGCTCTAGTCTAGACAGCCTCTTCTCCTCTCATGGGAACACATTGTGTCTCTGGACTAAAGGGTCATGATGACCGTGGGCCTGATGACCGTGATGCTCCATGATGGCAGGCCCATAGTTTCACCCCCTTCGTCCAAGCTGCCCTCAGCTCAAGTGGAACACAACACGCACGTAACGTTGGAGTGGCTGAGTTGTTCCCTTGTTGTTGCCCCCCCCACCCCCTTCCCCAGAATGCATCACTGGCGTGCCTGGCTGTGCCCATGAGGTCCGTGCCCCTGCTGACATTGAATCAGTGTATTACTCATCGTTCTGCCTTGGTGTGTGTGTGTGTGTGTGTGTGTGTGTGTGTGTGTGTGTGTGTGTGTGTGTGTGTGTGTGTGTGTGTGTGTGTGTGTGTGTGTGTGTGTGTGTGTGTGTGTGTGTGTGTGTGTGTGTGTGTGTGTGTGTGTGTGTGTGTGTGTGTGTGTGTGTGTGTGTGTGTGTGTGTGTGTGTGTGTGTGTGTGTGTGTGTGTGTGTGTGTGTGTGTGTGTGTGTGTGTGTGTCTCGGACAGTAATGGCTTGTTGTTAGTTAAGACACTGGAACTAATATAAATTATAAATGAGATGATTGGTCTTTAGTGAGACCAGTTTATCCAGGGTCAGTTATTGTGTTAGACCACCCAGCTGTATTTTTTTTTAATATTCCAAAGTCCATTACGTTATTCCAGTGAGGCATTGCTGTGTGTGTGTGTGTGTGTGTGTGTGTGTGTGTGTGTGTGTGTGTGTGTGTGTGTGTGTGTGTGTGTGTGTGTGTGTGTGTGTGTGTGTGTGTGTGTGTGTGTGTGTGTGTGTGTGTGTGTGTGTGTGTGTGTGTGTGTGTGTGTGTGTGTGTGTGTGTGTGTGTGTGTGTGTGTGTGTGTGTGTGTGTGTGAAAATAGCAGATCACCATGTTGTGGGGGCAGCGATGTGAGCTTGCTTGTAGATCTGCTATTTTCACTACTGCTTAAACTTTTTTTTGTTATAATTATTATTTACCGGGGGGGAGATATCAAATCAAATCCATTTCTTGAAAATGAACAGTTTGGGAACAGGCAAGCCCCCAGTAAGGCTATCCAACGTTGAAGCTGCCACTACCTACTGGTGAAAAGAGGAACTGCAGCACTTTCATGGAAGTGGACGGACGTTCACGACGTCATGTGCGTCTAGCTCTTAGAGTATATATTAATAGAGACGGCACCCGGAGGAAACCCTGAGGTTTAATAGAGACGGCACCCGGAGGAATCCCTGAGGCGAAATGGACATAGTGGCCGAATTTGTCATTGCAGCTCGAGCCAGCACTGGTCCGTTGACTATCATTGCGCACGTTCATGTTATTGGGGCATGAGGCGTGAATGCTATGTTTCATACGCGCAAATGGCGCAATGATAGTCAGCGGCACAGCGCGTTCACGATTTGGCCCAATCCATCCTAGAATGCACTCTGTTCCTACCCGGAAGGAGGAGTGAAATCGCCTCATGCACTTTTGAGCAACTTAATGCAAGTGGATTGGAGGAGAAATCCGGTGCCGTCTTTAATATATACTCTAAGGTCTAGCTAGGCTAGGCTAAACTTCCGCTCGCTCGAGCCATGAGTTATAATTGTACTTCCGGCATGCAGTCTTCCGGGTTGCCACTGAGCAACTTCCATTGAAATGAATATCGTGCGGGCGGGGCTAGCGCTCCGGTTCGGTCTCTATCCTTTTATTACTCTATGGGAACAGGTCCCGACCCACTGTTTGCCAGCCACTAAGTCCTATAGAGCATATTCCACTGTTCGCCAGCCACTAAGTCCTATAGAGCATATTCCACTGTTTGCCAGCCACTAAGTCCTATAGAGCATATTCCACTGTTTGCCAGCCACTAAGTCCTATAGAGCATATTCCACTGTTTGCCAGCCACTAAGTCCTATAGAGCATATTCCACTGTTTGCCAACCACTAAGTCCTATAGAGCATATTCCACTGTTTGCCAACCACTAAGTCCTATAGAGCATATTCCACTGTTTGCCAGCCACTAAGTCCTATAGAGCATATTCCACTGTTCGCCAGCCACTAAGTCCTATAGAGCATATTCCACTGTTTGCCAGCCACTAAGTCCTATAGAGCATATTCCACTGTTTGCCAGCCACTAAATCCTATATAGCATATTCCACTGTTTGCCAGCCACTAAGTCCTATAGAGCATATTCCACTGTTTGCCAGCCACTAAGTCCTATAGAGCATATTCCACTGTTCGCCAACCACTAAGTCCTATAGAGCATATTCCACTGTTTGCCAGCCACTAAGTCCTATAGAGCATATTCCACTGTTTGCCAGCCACTAAATCCTATATAGCATATTCCACTGTTTGCCAGCCACTAAGTCCTATAGAGCATATTCCACTGTTTGCCAGCCACTAAGTCCTATAGAGCATATTCCACTGTTTGCCAACCACTAAGTCCTATAGAGCATATTCCACTGTTTGCCAGCCACTAAGTCCTATAGAGCATATTCCACTGTTTGCCAGCCACTAAATCCTATATAGCATATTCCACTGTTTGCCAGCCACTAAGTCCTATAGAGCATATTCCACTGTTTGCCAGCCACTAAGTCCTATAGAGCATATTCCACTGTTCGCCAGCCACTAAGTCCTATAGAGCATATTCCACTGTTTGCCAGCCACTAAATCCTATAGCATATTCCATGTCGGTGTCCTCCTCCTCCTCCTCGGGCCCCCTCCTCCTCGGGCCCCCTCTGCGGTCGGACCCTCTCGACACATTCCCTTGCCAAGTGTGCTTTTTGATTAGCGACGGCACATGAAAACAGCCCCGCTCACACTGTCCCACTGGCGTTCTCCCCTATGGAATGCGTCGCCTGCTATCTAATCAGGTTCTCTCTGCTGTGTCAGAAGTTAACCATTTATTGAACACGCGCTTGCTTTGACGAGACCGACCTCAGTGGCCGGCTGCCTGTCTTAAACCCTATACGAGACCGACCTCAGTGGCCGGCTGCCTGTCTTAAACCCTATACGAGACCGACCTCAGTGGCCGGCTGCCTGTCTTAATTAAACCCTATACGAGACCGACCTCAGTGGCCGGCGGCCTGTCTTAAACCCTATACGAGACCGACCTCAGTGGCCGGCTGCCTGTCTTAAACCCTATACGAGACCGACCTCAGTGGCCGGCTGCCTGTCTTAAACCCTATACGAGACCGACCTCAGTGGCCGGCTGCCTGTCTTAAACCCTATACGAGACCGACCTCAGTGGCCGGCTGCCTGTCTTAAACCCTATACGAGACCGACCTCAGTGGCCGGCTGCCTGTCTTAATTAAACCCTATACGAGACCGACCTCAGTGGCCGGCGGCCTGTCTTAAACCCTATACGAGACCGACCTCAGTGGCCGGCTGCCTGTCTTAAACCCTATACGAGACCGACCTCAGTGGCCGGCTGCCTGTCTTAAACCCTATACGAGACCGACCTCAGTGGCCGGCTGCCTGTCTTAAACCCTATACTGTGTACTTTGGTTGACCCGGATCATCCCCCAGGGCTCTATACTAGGTCTGCTTTGTTTTTCAACAAAGTCTCTTTGTTTGCCCCAGAATACGGAAGCATGGGTTGATGTGGGGTATAGTGTGTGCATGTAGCGTCGTATATCGTTGCTGTCTGACAGAAACCTCAAATCTCAATATTTTATTTGATTATTTTTACTTTTTTTATTGTATAGTGGTTCCCAAACTTTTTTCCCAGGGGGCCCATTTGATTGGTTCCCAAACTTTTTTTTTCCAGGGGGACCCATTTGATTAAGATGAAAAACCAGGCGACCCAATTCCCTATATTGTTTTTACGCACAGAAAATCTTAATTCACACTTGTAGGTGGTTGTAAATGGCATAAGTAGCAAAATGCTTGATTTACTTAGCAGAGGATATTCAGATAATGCACAGAGTTTATCCAGAACCAGGCCTGGACTGGCCACTTGACACACTGAAACATGCAAAGAAATATTTTGGCGACCCAATTGAAATCTCCTGCAAGACAATGCGGTACAGCATGACATAGGGTCTCATTTTCAAAACTCCTGTCTGAGTACTATCTTTTTTAGGGTTGTTTAGGCTACCAAGTTTTCTTTATGTGCTTTTATGCGCGCACACACACACACACACACACACACACACACACACACACACACACACACACACACACACACACACACACACACACAGGAAATTACTGCAAGATTGCTGGTGTGGAAAAATAAATTAAAGTGCAGGAACTGCCGGCAAAAAAAGAAAAAGTTATATTAGCACTAGCCACTCCAGTACACTTGGTGTTTCCATCATTATGATAACGGCTGACCTGGTGAATTATGATGATGAAAGCTGTGTGAGAGAGGAAGAGAGAGAGAGAGGGAGAGACACCTCAAGAGTTCCAGTCCTGATGGAGACCTATTACTGTATCCTTCCACCATGTTGTTGTTATCGTCTCTGATAATAATAATAATAATAATAATAAGCACTGTGGACCGCGGCCACATCCAGGCAAACAACTCCTTTGCTTTTTTGCCTTTTTTTTGGCCTACTTGATCATACTACAGCGTCACTCAAAAGCATCAAAAGTAGCAGATCCACAAGCTCTGTTTTAAGCTTGTCCATCTGCTACTTTTGCTATTGTTTAAGGTCCTATGGTTTCCCCTCGACAGAGATATAATCAAGTTGAGGTTGTCTGTGTGCGCGTCTTGAGTTGAACATTGTTTGTTCTTCAATGCACACGCCCACACCTCAGGTCATTGGAGTGGGCTTTTATGGTCCATGGAATTTTCATTTAGAAACTTTTATACTTTTAAACTTAAACCACTTACCGGTAAACCCTATTACACTTCGTTGACCGGAGGAGTCCCAAATGGGTCTAAGACCCATTTGGGACTCCCAGAATCGGGGTTGCCGGGGTTTTACATTTCCTACTGGAAGTCAAATGGAGACTGAAACTTTGCTTCTTAGCAGATAACTCATGTCATGTGCAAAAACGCGAGAGTGCAGACTAGCAGCCAACACCACCTCGGGACTCCTGAACCGCTGCCCTCCGCACACCCCCCTGTCTAGCATCAGGGCCGTGAGCTCTGCTGCACAGCAAGCCCACGCTGTTTCAATATGTACACGCAAATATGAGCGAGCCTCTAACGGTTTAAATCTGTGCAAAAAAAAACCTTTTCACTCATACATCCCTGGGTGCCGGGCATGCTGCCAGCGTTATCTCTTTTGAACCTGTAGTGTACAAAGACATATTTTAGTGGATGATTTTCTTTGTGTCTCCTGTAGAACATTATTGGCTGAAAATGTACAAGCTCCCCAATGCGTTCACGGTGTGACGTGCTGTGAGATTGAAAAGCTGCTCTTTTGGGTGTATTCAAATACTGTTATAGCAGAATTCATTTTCAAGATGAAAAGAAGTACAACTGAAGGAAATTTTAAAAATGTTGTTTTCCCCTCAATTTGGCAGCCTCTTGAGAGGACTTGTTGGTCAGGTAATAGTGTTGTTGTACATGCTTGTCAGGTTTGGCTGGTGGGATGTAGGGTTGCCATGTCTGCTTATTATAAGCGACTTTGGGCTTGTTGGGTTGTGTGTTTTTTTTTGGGGGGGGCTATAGTAGTTGCTTATGTGGGCTTGCTTCCATTTCTTCTTATTATGGCTGAACTCAGTGGTTGTCAACCATTGTCATGCCAAGGGCGTGCGTGCGTGCGTGCGTGCGTGCGTGCGTGCGTGCGTGCGTGCGTGCGTGTGTGTGTGTGTGTGTGTGTGTGTGTGTGTGTCGCCCATTTGAAAACATTTAGTTCCAGATTTGTGTCATTTTGAAAATAGCAGATCTACAAGCTCACACTGTGTTGCGAGCTTATTTTCTAATAGCCAATGTATACAGCTTTAAAGTGTTCTATCCAGTGTTACTGTATATCGCTTCTTGTCGGGCTTGTTTTCATATACCCATCATGGTTGCTAGTGGGAGGAAGGGTTTGCCAGCCACCTCTCACACAGTGTGTCCTAGTCTAGGACCCTGTGTGTGCCTTCCACAGAAGTGTGAAGTGGAGAGCTAGCTAACTAGCTAGCTGTGTGTACACAGAAGTGTGAAGAGGAACCCTGCAGATGGAAAACGCACACACATGGTTTCCTGCTGGAACTTTCTCTTTGTCCTTGTTGTGGTTTTGCTGGGCAAACAAACAACAACAAAAACCCATGGTGGCACCCATGGTGCGTAGGTTTGTCTTGACGGGGTTGAGGCAGTATGTGTTTGAGGAGCGGAGAGTGCGAGTCGAGGGTTTCAGGAAGACTTAATTCCTTGAGGTAGGAAGGGGCGTTTCCGTGGGTGCATTGATGAGTGAGCAGGGATATCTTGTATTTGTTCCGGAATGAGACGGGGAGCCAGTGGAGTGAACAGAGGATGGGTGTGATTAATATGATCCTAGCAGCACTGTTCTGGATGTACTGGAGCTTTTGGAAGGCTCTTGCTAGGGATCCCGATGAGAAGTGCATTGCAGTAGTGCCGATGCAACACTTGGATTCGCTATTTTCACTATTTGTCAGACTCGTACGAAAATGTATATATTGTGGGCCAGGGCTTAGTTACGTTAAGTGCTTAATCTTCTACGTGTCTTTGGGTGGCACATGGTCAGCAGGGTTCAGGTCCCGGCAGTGGTTAAAATAAGAATTCACATATTAGAATATCAATACGTACTTACGAAGCAACTGATTTTTTTATTTTATTTTTTTAATGGTAGTGGATGGAGATAAAATATTTTTGTCCAACCAAGAAACGGCAACCAATGGGTGCGAAGAGGGGCACAACCACGGGCGGGACTTGACAAAGGGTGTTTGTGGGTGGGAAGCCCCCTGCGGATTGTCCTCATTGGCGCAATAGTGACTCCTACTGGTCGGTCGGGGCACTTGTTCAGCGGGGACGTTAACCTGGTGATAGTGGCATGTGAATCCTCCTTGTACGTCATATGATCTCCCGGTGAAACTCCTCACTGTCCTGTGAAAAGATGCAACTGGTGGTGACACCATCATGTGTGTGTCAGAGGAGACATGAGTATGTTTTCTACACTTGGAGGATTTGGAGCACAAACTGTGGGTCAGGAGGAGGACCCCAACCCGTGTCACGAAAAGAGATATCTTATTGTGTCGCAGAATGTACAGAATTGCAGTATTCATGTATTTCTTAGTTCGTTTTAAAGTGTGAGCGGCGCGCTGGTATCATAATTAAACATGGCAAAATGACACAAGATTCATTAAATACAGAGGAGGTTTAGAGATTGAAGGTTTATATCCATCCATCCATTCATCTTCAACAACTTATCCGTAGTCGGGTCGCGGGTGCAGCAGCTCCACCAGAGTGCTCCAGACTTCCCTCTCCAGAGCAACATTAGTGACTTCCTCCTGGGAGATTCCGAGACGTTCCAAGGCCAGTGAGTTGATGTGTTTCCTCCAACTGCGCCTTGGTCTGCCCCTGGGTCTCCTCCCTGTGGGACGTGCCTCGAGGACCTCCCTAGGGAGATGCCCGAGAGGCATCCTAACTCTAAATGGGTTGCCTCCTCCATTGACCCAGTGAGGACAAACCCAGTAGTTCTCGTTTCAGTGCCAACGACCCCCAAATTAATATTTTGTATTGACTAAAAAGATTGTGATGGGGACCAGTGTTTTAACCACTTGAACCCCAAGCATTCATGATCCCAATAAGTGCAGATCTACAAGCTCACAAGGTTATTTTTGCAACAAAAAAAATGTTTGGTGTGTAGATGGTCCAAGTAGAGAGCCAACTCAACTCGGGTCCAGTTTATTAAGTCTAGAGGGTTTAAGTGGTTAATTGATTGGAGCATGCAGGTATTTGTCCATAGTTAGTCAAAGACCATATTATAGCCTGCACAATCTCATACAGAGGCATGCAGTACATAGGGCCAACAGTAGTCTTCCTCTTGCTGAATGCATTTGTAATATAGAGCTTCCTATGCCATAGAAAGCATAGGTGGACCCACCTATGCTTTCTATGGCATAGGAAGCTCCCGGCAGGCTCCGGCGGGAGAAGCTAGACACAGCTGCGTGTGTGTGCGTGTGTGCGTCAATCTAACAAAGGTGCAGACGATCAGAAATCAGCAGAGAGTGATCGACGTTTGCGCTACTCTATGCCGAATTGAAGTGGACTCGGTCCCAGCCTTTTTTTTTCTCCCTGGAAATAAAAACGTCTGGGTTTTCCAGGCTAGTCGGGCAGAAAGTTCTTATCTCCATGTTTTAACTTTTAGTTTTTTAGTTTTTTTTTTATTAATACTGCAGATCTAAGTAGCAGATATGCAAGCTCGAACCGCGATGCAAAGTGCCACGTTTCAAACTTGTAGATCTGATACTTTTGCTTTTTCCACCCCGTTATGTAAGCTGAAGGACATATTCCCAGATATTTGTATTCTTTGACTTTGATCAATCTCATCATTGTTAAATGTAGAGAATCATCAGGCAATGACGTAATGAATTAATAATAATAATAATGGATTTTATTTTTTAACACACGTTACATTCATTGGAATCTCAAAGTGCTACAATGAGCAAAAGCATACAATAAAAACAGAAGAAACATCACACCATTTACACATATCTAAGAAACGGGAACACATTTAAAACAAAGGGCAAAGCTATAAAAAGGCTTTGTTCTATAGTCCTCTCTAAAATGAGTCAGCCGACTGTGGTGCTCTCAGGTAGGCGGGGAGGGCGTTCCACCGTTCGGGGGCGACCGAGCAGAAGGCCGACGGTCACCCATGGTGCGCAGCTTGGTCTTGATGGGTTTGAGGCGCTTAGTGTTTGAGGTGCGGAGGGAGCAAGTTGACAGTTGAATGGTGACAACTCGAGCAATGAAAATATTTTAGTTGAACACACTGCAATGAGCAATTTTAACTGAATTAACTGATATTATGATTATCATTGTGTTGTTTACATGCATGTGTTTATGTACAGTACTTCAAAGAGCGAGCTTTGGTGTGCCTAGAGATGCTTTTTCAAAAACGGTATTTTGCCAGAAGACCTCATGCTCAAAACATGTTGCTTGTTTGTCCTGAGTGCACTGAAAAAGATGCCAAAAACAAAACATTGTCTTTGGCCTTTGAGCACACAAATGCTTTCCCTTAGTTTATTTACCTTTTTAATTATTAAAAGCGTGGCTTGATGTCGGCAGTTAAACAATGAATAGTAAATGAATGATCATGAATAAATACTGTGTTTGGTTGGATCGTATCGAGCATGGGTCAGACAATCTCCGGTCTTCTCTGCAACCTCCCCAGTCCAACAGCAACTAATTACATTTGGCCTGTCACAATTATTACATAATCGCTTAATCGCAGAAATCTGAGATATTACTTTTGCATAATTGTCGTAATTGTTTTCAAACATTTTCCAAAATAGCAGATCTACAAGCTTACAACATTTATGTATTTATTGCAAAATCAGGACTTTTATTCTACTGCATTTCAAATAATACAAATAATAATTATATATATATATAAATACAAAATATGAAACGCCACAAATCTCGTACGGGGCGCAAACTGTTTTCAGATGGGGTGTACTACTATACGCAGATAATTACATTATTAATGTGCGTGGTCGTTGGACTTTGACATGAACATGGTTGAGAACCCACTGGTCCACGTTTAGGAAGCACGCCCAAATGAGCAACTACATAAGCTCTGTGTGTGTAGGTGCTGCCACATGGTCAAAAGAGCTGCGCACGTTCTCGGCTGCGCGCAGCTTAAAGCTTGAGTTTTTAGACAGCCGGTGGATGGAAATTAAGCTCCACCTCCGCCGAATACTTGCGCGACGGCCAGATTCCCGGAAACGCTCTCCTCCGCTCAAGTCTTCCGCGGAGGTGGAGCTTCTTTTCCATCCACCAGCTGTCTAAAAACTCAGAATTTAAGCTGCGCGCAGCTTAAGAAGTGCGCAGCTTAAGACCGTTTTGCGCTATGGTGTGGAGACGGTGTGTGTGTGTGGGTGTGGGTGTGGGTGTGGGTGGGGTGTGGGTGTGGGTGTGGGTGTGACGGGGGTCGACACACACACACACACACGCACTACCAATATTTACAAGCGACTTTACAGAAAATAAACTAGCCCAAAGTCGCTTATAATAAGCAGACATGGCAACACTGACTGCTCGGCACAGATTGGCAGCGTGACAAATGTCCCGAGCGAGCAGTGATGGTCCCTGTTACAGTGTTACTGCTGCAGTCCAGTCCTGCCTCCTCCTGTTAGTCAGTGTAATATCGACTGGACTGAAACTGAGAGCACGTATCAAGGTGAAACGTGAGGGAGGGAGCCAATGATGAGTGGATCCAGGTCACTGAGAGAGAGAGAGAGAGGACCATCGGCTGACTGCCAGGTCACTGTGTTGGGATCTGGGCTGCATGAGGCACTTAACCCATTCACCTAGTGGTCCACAGATGCCCACGTTCATTGGTTGACCTGGTATCCTATATACAGTATACACACAGCAGAAAAGGTCATTGGGATCTGGATTACCATTATCATTAAAAATATATAATTAAAAAAAACATTTCCAATTGAATTTGAATTCATGAAATGCATCTTTTCGAATGTTTTTGAAATAATAATAATTGTTTTTATTTTATTTTATTTTATCCCACGATTTTGTAACTCATTTCACCCAGTGTCAATTATCTAATGTAATCCTGGGCGCTACACTTCCTCTGCCAACCTGGGGCGGCAGCGGACTGACCTCATGCCTCCTTCTATGCATGAGGAGTCCAAGCTGCTTCTTTTCACCTGACAGTGGTGAGTTTCACCAGCCGGATGTAGCGCGTGGATGGAACACGTTATTCCGACCAGTTCCTTTCCCCTCCATCAGGCGCCCCGGCTGGCCAGGGGGAGGTAGTTTAGAGACCAGGATTACTGCATGTTTTTGTGAGGGTACCTAATAATAATAATTTTAAACAAATTGTGGGAAGCAAAAAAATAAAACTCATAAAAATGTGTCTGCGACTCACAAACGGGCCCCGAGCCAGTGTTTGGGTACCAGTGGACTATAGAGGGTTTAATTATAATTAACGCACAAATAAGTGTGCCTTGGATTTTAAGCCCTAGTAGTGAAACGTGAGAGCATAAAGGTCAGTGGGGTCAGAGGAGGACGGTACGGTAGGTTGGCAGGTCATTGTCACAGTGACCTCCTGAGGTCATGTGCCTCAGGAGGATGCAGGGTGGACTACATATCGATCGTGCCATTCTTTCTCCAGGACTTGGCATTATTCTCACACACACACACACACGTCACACACACACGTCACACGCACATGCAGCAAGTTTCAGGGTTCTTGCCACAGATCAAACGTACACAAAGACTGCAGTAATCTGCGTATGCTGTGGTGGACAGTAACCTTTAGTTGAGTACTTTATTGATTTAGTTAGTTGTTTATTTATTTAGCTTGAATATTTGTATTTTTGAATACTACATTTCAAAGACAAATGTACTTTTGACTCCACTACATTTCTAGGAAGGGAGAAAGTACGTTACAAATTAAATGTAACTCAAATGCATGTACATTTGAACACTTTGCATTTTTTAAAGCAAATGCTCCAATGCTTTAATTCTGAAGTACACATTTTGACTGAGCGACTTTCACTTGTCCAGGAGTTGCAATATTTGTCCAGGAGTATCTATACTTTTAGACTCATGCTGGAATTGAGTACTTTGTGCACCGATGCTGCTCGCACATGACACGTTGGGGTTTCTTGCGGCGCAGATCAGACTCTCCACGTGTACGTGGGCTGTGGGCTAGGCCTCAGGAACACACGGGGCCTGAGATAAATGCACTTTTAATTACACTTCACAGTGAAAGGTAAACATTCTTGGTACAGCAGCTGCGACTTGGACTACCACCAGCAGCCTTCGGTACAGCGAGTACACTCACTCTAGAGTCTAGAGGGAGAGGAACATGTCCGTATGCACGCAGACACTACGTGTGTAACACGCGGGGGTGCACTGCACGCATGCACGCACGCACACACACACAACCACGACGACTTTATGCACGCAATATATCTTAGCAGAAGATGATATATTACACTGTACCTGTACAGGCCACACGGGCTCGTAATATAAATTATCATATAATGTCCAAAGCGCATATTTCTAACGTGGCACATTATTGCCTCTCTCTCTCTCTCTCTCTCCCCCTCTGTCCCTGTCTACCCCTCTTTCACTCTCCTACCCCTCTCTCCTCTCCCTCACTACCCTCCCCAACTCTATTCTGTGAAGCACATTGAACTGCAGTAGATTCATGAAATGTACTATATATATATATATATATATATATATATATATATACACACACACACAAACATTGATTCATTGATTGACCTCTCTGTCTCCTCTACCAGACTACCTGGCGAAGCACGGTCGTCTCAGCGAGCTGGAGGCCAGGAGGAAGTTCTGGCAGATCCTGTCGGCTGTGGAGTACTGTCACAACCGCAACATCGTCCACCGAGACCTGAAGGCAGAGAACCTGTTGCTGGATGGACACATGAACATCAAGATAGCAGGTATGTCAGTGTTTTACACGTCCTCCTAATGCACCAATATGAACATCAAGATAACAGGTATTTCAGTGTTTTACACGTCCTCCTAAATGCACCAATATGAACATCAAAATAGCAGGTATATGGTGCACTTTTTATAGAACTTATCCTCTTGTAGTCCAAGTATGAATGTTAGTTTTTCCATAACATACAGTTCCTCAGTAATGTCCATCCAATGTTCTTTCGTTGGTGGGTCCTGTTGGTACCAGTGCCGTGTGATCGACGCTGAAAGGGCCTTTCTGTGTGGAGTTTGCATGTTCTCCCCGTGTCCCCTAGGGTAGGTACCCTCACAAAAAACATGCAGTAATCCTGGTCTCGGGGCGCCTGATGGAGGGGAAAGGAACTGGTTGGAATAACGTGTTCCTTCCACGCGCTACGTCCAACCAGGGAAACTCCACCCTGTCAGGTGTAAAGGCGCAACTTGGACACTCAGGCGTGAAAGAAGCATGAGTTCAAGTGTCCCCCATATATGGGGACTAGGTTGGCGGAGGGTGTGTAGAGCCCAAGGATTACATTAGATAATTGACACGGGTGAAAAATGGGTTACAAAAAATATAAAAATTATTTAAACAAAATAGCAGGTATACCAACACTCCACATGTTTTCCTAATGAAACCGCAGTACATATACAATGGCCTGGAAGGCTTTTTTTTTATTTTATCCATGAGCTCAGCCCTGGTGGAGCTGATACATGTCTCAACTAGCTGCCCAGCCTATTGTCACTGCGTTGACAAGTGTCCACACAGGCCGTTTGCTGGACCAGTAGACTGAAGATGTGTCTCACAAAAATCTCACCTTGACTCCCGAAGTCGGTCTTTAACCTTTTTAAAATGCAGTGGGACTGCCGTTTAATTTATTTTATCTCTCTCTCTCTCTCTCTCTCTCTCTCTCTCTCTCTCTCTCTCTGGCTGTATTCTGACCCAATCTGTGATTCGGTAATGCCGGTCTGCACACAATAGAGGATAAACTTGCTACAATAGTATCAGTGACAGGATTAATGTTTAATGAAAGGACTTAACACATGGCCGTATTGTCTATGGCTTTGCTATCAACCTGGTATTTAAATACCAGCGTGATAAAGGGTGAGAGTAAACGTTATCTCTTATGCTCCAAAATGTGTTAACCCATTTTGACCTGAGGGCCCGATTCTTCAAATGTCTTCTAAAGCCCCAACAACCTATTTTGCTACGTATATATCAGTGGTTCTCAAACCTTTTCATGTCAATTATATGTACTAGTCCTTACCCGTTTGAAGATAGATCATAGCCTGACACACACACACACACACACACTCTCACACACTCACACACTCACACACTCACACACTCACACACACACACTCTCACACACACGCATTGAATTCGATAGGCAACCAACTGTGGTGTAACGTGACGTACCTGGATGTGTGTAGTCAACGGTGCGTATGCACAGGCTGGCGAAAGTTTGGGTACTAGAAACGGAGTGTGGTGTAGCAGAATTAGCTGTTGATGATAACATGATGGCGATGTTGCACAGAAAGCTGTGACCCATTAAATTAGTTACTTGCTTCCCGTCATGTATCTGTATCCCAACATGCATTTCACTGCGTGACACGCGTGTCACGTGATCTGCTGTAGCCAATCGGAGGAAGGAAATGGTGGCGTGCTTGTAAGCAGCGTACATCCAAGCCCCCAGTAAGGCTATCCAACGTTGAAGATGCCACTACCTACTGGCGAAATGTGGAATTGCAGCACTTTAATGGAGGTGGACGGACGTTCATGACGCCACTTGCGTAGGTCCGGGGCTAGGCTAGGCTAAACTTCTGCTCGCTCGAGCCATTGAGTTATAATTATACTTCCGGCAGTCTTAGGGTGCTTCAAAACGCCACTGAGCAACTTCCACTGAAATTAATAGGAGGGGCTAACGCTCCGGTTCGGTCTCTATCCTAGCTCTATTATAGCTCTATGGCGTACATTGAGGCCAGAGCACAGGGCAATGTTGCGTGAGGCGCGTGGAGGCTAACCTGACTCCGCCAGATGGGGCAGCAGAGAGTACACTGGGTTCCCCCCTCCTGCTCCCATCTGGGAACTCTCAGGCAGACTTGATGCTCCGGCCACCAAACGGCCTGGCCAATCAGCGGCAGCTAGAGGCGGGATCAAGGCAGCACTGTGTATGCCCATCTGGCGGAATCGGGTTACGTGGAGGCGCCCCGAGCACAGTCGCGTTTGAGGATGGATCCATAAGCGAGCAGCAGTCTTGTGGAAGACAGCAGTGCTATGGAAGTGACAGACAGACAGACACACAGACATCTCTGGAATTAATAGTTAGATTTGTCTGCCTACCCACATCTGACAATATTTGGTTCCAGGGCAGTGACCCCCGTGAAGATTTTGGTTAAAATGTTAAAAGAATATATATTCAAAGATTTGCACAAATGGTCACAATATTTTCAAAAATAGCAGATATACCACACATTTTTGTCTTGTTTTTTTTTGTGGGAAATAGCAGATCTACAACCTCAGTCACAACGTGTCGTACTAGATCTTCTATTTTCACTATATCTTCCTTTAATTGGTCATTAATCTTTAATAGAAAAACACGTTTGAAATGATCGCGATATAGATTATTTGAAGTAATATCTCCCCAGCCGTAGTTACAATTAAGGAAGGACTGGATAATATTTAGCTGTGGACGGTGGTGATCATTTTAGTACGGTTATTGTCATTGGGAGACAGGATATTATTTTGTCTAAGACGATGGAACATTTTGTGGGTGAAGAAGATGGGGGTAAAGAGATTGATTTCAACAAGTAAAGCCCGAGGGGCTAGTTCTCAGCGTGTTTATCAAGTTGGTGGCACAAAACGTTCCCTGCCAGCCTCCGGACGGAGTTACCTTGTGGCAACACATGTAGACAAAGCTGGAGATTTAGATGTTTGGATGCCACAGAGTCTCAACAGCTAACTTCAGGGGGTTAGTTCCAGTGGATGGAGGGTGAGGAGAGGGGGGGGGGATACTGTCCTTAGAGGACCTTAACATTCCAAGCGTACTTTTAGAATGAGGCTGTTCACAATACAAAATAAATAGATAAAACTATGAAGGGATGGGATCCCGGTAAGAATTCCTTAATTCCGACATTATCATTTTTATTATTATTTTTTTCTGAGCAGGGGTTACTAAACTTTTTCAGCTCAAAAGGATACATTTGGTGTCTTTCTGGGATATTACGACTTAATACTTATTAGCCCTATTTCAAGAATAGTGAATGCTGCCAATATGCTCTTTCTTATTATTAATTATTTTGTCTTTATGGAATAGTTTTTATTATTATTATTATTTTAAGTTTCTGTAATTATGTAATGATTGTTCTAAAGATAGGCTTACAGATAATAAGAGTCTTGTTTTGTGGGACAAAAAAACGGATCAAAACATATTATACAACATGTAGTTCGAAGAAGCAATCTACAGTAATTGGTTGAAATAGTCATCTACCCATGCTTTAAACGAGCATGATGGTAAATGGTAAATGGTGCATTTATATAGCGCCTTTATCCAAGGCGCTTTACATAGATTGTGCATTACATTCACCCATTCACACACCGATTGCAGCGGAAGCCATGCAAAGTACCAACCAGCACATCGGGAGCAATTTGGGGTTCAGTGTCTTGCCGAAGGACACTTCGACATGTAGACAGGAGGAGCCGGGACTCGAACCGCCGACCCATGGATCATTGGACGACCTGCTCTACCTCCTGAGCCACAGCCTAATCAAAACAGCTGTGCTGATGAGACGCCGAGTGGCTACAGTATATGCTTGCAGTTCGCATGGGACATTTACAGTCATAGTGGCTAAATCTGGCATTAAAAAAATTAGGATTTGGGAAATGAAGTGGTCGAAATAACGTGTTCTTCCACGCGCTACGTCCGGCCGGGGAAACTCTCCCCTGTCAGGTGAAAAGAAGCAGCTTGGACTACTCATGCATAGAAGGAAGCATGAAGTCAGTCCGCTGCCCCACCCCCCCAGGTTGGCAGAGGAAGTGTAGCGCCCAGGATTACATTAGATAATTGACACTGGGTGAAAAAATGGGTTGCAAAATCGTGGGATAAAAATTACATTTAAAAAAAAAAAAAAAATAGGAATTTCTATCAAATTTCTTAGTTACAATGAAATTGAGTTGACATGTTTTTTTTTAAGGGTAACTGTTGTATAATCGCAATATTACACTTGAATATGTGCTTTACATAGATTTTTGGCCCTTTGTCGTGCCAATAATCACGGCAAATCACACCCTCTCCTGTAATATTGATTATTTAAGAGTTTGGCATTTCTGCCACCCTCCTCTTCTTTTGGGTTTTCCTGGTTTGGAAAGGGTTCCATGTTGTTGACGAGCAGCAGCAGGTGTTACTGGCACGGTACTTATTAACACCAACGTGTCTGACTCACTCCCAGCCAATTATCCACGCTGCACATTAGATTGTCAGTGCAGGAACAATGAGAACAACACTATTACCTGGTGTATGATGAGAGAGTTCTCATCTCTGTGGGGAGGACAGCATGGAGCCAGGATCAGTACTGTATGTTCCTACTGTACTATCCACTGTTTACACACCGTTACAATTTTTTTAATTGCGATTAACAATATTATCCCTGCAATCAAAATATGCTTAAAACTTCAAATGCCCTTTTGCGGTGCTTGGGGAACATTCACTAAAAATGGCAGATCTGCTATTTTGAGTGAAATACGAGCGTACCAAATGCGCTCTTTACATGTATAGAGGGTTTAACCCATTTTGGGCGGGAACCCCTTTTGGTGTTTTAAACATTCTGTTATAATTTAGCTATTAAAAAATAGCAGATCTACAAGCTCATAAGCGCGCCACCGAGTGGCGCGCTATGAACTTGTACGTCTGCTATTTTTGAAAAATCGTTAAAATGTGCCTCAAATCTTTCATTTAAAAAAAAAAATCGACGTAATTTCGACGTTTAATTTCGACGTCAGGCCTGAATGGGTTAAGTGGTACTGCTCTTTACAAGTACAGAGGGTTTAAGTGGTACTGCTCTTTCCAAGTACAGAGGGTTTAAGTGGTACTGCTCTTTACAAGTACAGAGGGTTTAAGTGGTACTGCTCTTTACAAGTACAGAGGGTTTAAGTGGTACTGCTCTTTACAAGTATAGAGGGTTTAAGTGGTACTGCTCTTTACAAGTATAGAGGGTTTAAGTGGTACTGCTCTTTACAAGTACAGAGGGTTTAAGTGGTACTGCTCTTTACAAGTATAGAGGGTTTAAGTGGTACTGCTCTTTACAAGTATAGAGGGTTTAAGTGGTACTGCTCTTTACAAGTACAGAGGGTTTAAGTGGTACTGCTCTTTACAAGTACAGAGGGTTTAAGTGGTACTGCTCTTTACAAGTACAGAGGGTTTAAGTGGTACTGCTCTTTACAAGTACAGAGGGTTTAAGTGGTACTGCTCTTTACAAGTATAGAGGGTTTAAGTGGTACTGCTCTTTACAAGTATAGAGGGTTTAAGTGGTACTGCTCTTTACAAGTACAGAGGGTTTAAGTGGTACTGCTCTTTACAAGTACAGAGGGTTTAAGTGGTACTGCTCTTTACAAGTATAGAGGGTTTAAGTGGTACTGCTCTTTACAAGTATAGAGGGTTTAAGTGGTACTGCTCTTTACAAGTATAGATGGTTTAAGTGGTACTGCTCTTTCCAAGTATAGAGGGTTTAAGTGGTACTGCTCTTTACAAGTACAGAGGGTTTAAGTGGTACTGCTCTTTACAAGTATAGATGGTTTAAGTGGTACTGCTCTTTCCAAGTATAGAGGGTTTAAGTGGTACTGCTCTTTACAAGTACAGAGGGTTTAAGTGGTACTGCTCTTTACAAGTATAGATGGTTTAAGTGGTACTGCTCTTTCCAAGTATAGAGGGTTTAAGTGGTACTGCTCTTTACAAGTACAGAGGGTTTAAGTGGTACTGCTCTTTACAAGTATAGAGGGTTTAAGTGGTACTGCTCTTTCCAAGTATAGAGGGTTTAAGTGGTACTGCATTTGCAGCTCGACAAAAGCAATACGATTACTGTGAGCTTTTTTTTTTGGTCATGATAAACGATAACGATTATTATCACATATTCAGACAGTAGAACAAGATACAAAAGTACAAACATCATATGAGGGGGACCAATAAATAAGAAGAATGCAAAACGTTACAATTCATGTTGAATAAATAAATAGCAGTTCATCGCATTTCATCGTTATTACAAAGCTTCACTCTGTAAAGTGCGAGTGAAAAGAGGGTCAGCATTCAGGAGGCGAACAGCCTCGGGATAAGAGTGCTGTTCTTAAAGCGGGAGGTATTGCACTTTAGAGACCGCAGTCTCTTACCTGAGGGCAGGGGTGCAAAGAGAGCTGGCAGGGTGGGAGGGGTCGGAAATCACCTTCTGCATCCTACGCTTGGTGCGTATGGTGTAGATAGAGGAGACGGATGGGAAGTCAAGGCCAATGATTTTTGACGCTGTGCGTACCACCCTTTCTAGCTGTTTCCTCTCTAAGACGGTGGTGTTTCCATAAATGGTAAATGGTGCATTTATATAGCGCCTTTATCCAAGGCGCTTTACATAGATTGTGCATTACATTCACCCATTCACACACACATTCATACACCGATTGCGGCGGAAGCCATGCAAGGTACCAACCAGCACATCAGGAGCAATTTGGGGTTCAGTGTCTTGCCCAAGGACACTTCGACATGTAGACAGGAGGAGCCGGGATTCGAACCGCCGACCCATGGATCATTGGACGACCTGCTCTACCTCTTGAGCCACAGTCGCCCCCATACCACACTGAGACTGAGAAGACGAGGACACTCTCCACAGTGGCTCTGTAGAAGTGAACCAACACCTCCCCAGTCACACCGAACTTCTTTAAGAGGCGTAGGAAGTGGGCTTTACTCAAGATACCAATACATCATCATCAAAAAATGTGATCGGGACATCCCTATTAGCAACCCACTTTTTTATATTGTTTGAAATGACCAAACCTGCGTACCGATGTCCCTGGTAGGTGGGTATCTTAACTGTCCGCAGCCATCCTCTGAGACACAGACCAAGTTGACATTTTACCAATTTACAGTATAATGAGCATTAGTGAGAAGTTGAACCAATTACTTTATATGAAGATATTTTGAATCGGTATTTGGATCGGTTTTAACACTTTGACTCCTGAACACGAGTTACATAAGTTAATTGACTGTAGAACACTTTACCTCCCGTTCGTGAGTTACACAAATTATGTTTTCATTGTTTAATCCACGCTTTTAATAAGTTTTAAGTCATACAGGCTTTCCATAGGACAGAGTCCCACTCTGTCCTATGGAAAGCGTTATGTTGACGTCATCGCAAAAAGGTCTGTCGCTCTGGCGTGCAAAGGGGAAATTGAGGCCAATGCATTGGCGGCGGCGGTTGTGCGGTATGGGCGCTTTCCTCCTCCGCTCTGTTGTTGTGATCGTGCCGATTGGGTATATTTTTTAACACTACGACAATCGATTACACCGGTTTAAAGTGGATTTTCGAGCAAGCAACAAGCAACTCAGCGGTCAGCGCAGTGGCTCTGTCTTCAAAGGTTAGTGAAAACACGTCATGGAGATCTGGAACACGATTGTTTAATCATGGCATTAAACCGGTTAACCTAAACATTGTTATACCTTTCAATCCGGGAGCTACGTAACCTCTGTGTCATTAGCTGAATAAGAAGTTGAAGGTTTTCAGGAGCTACCTCTGTGTCATCAGCTGAATAAGAAGTTGAAGGTTTTCAGGAGCTACCTCTGTGTCATTAGCTGAATAAGAAGTTGAAGGTTTTCAGGAGCTACCTCTGTGTCATCAGCTGAATAAGAAGTTGAAGGTTTTCAGGAGCTACCTCTGTGTCATTAGCTGAATAAGAAGTTGAAGGTTTTCAGGAGCTACCTCTGTGTCATTAGCTGAATAAGAAGTTGAAGGTTTTCAGGAGCTACCTCTGTGTCATTAGCTGAATAAGAAGTTGAAGGTTTTCAGGAGCTACCTCTGTGTCATTAGCTGAATAAGAAGTTGAAGGTTTTCAGGCGTTTTTAGAATCGTCCTCAGGTGTAAATGGGTTAACGGAACCTCTCCCGGGTTTTAAACGTGGCAGCAATAGCCAAGTGGTAGAGAGTAGGGGTGTGCTGAAATATCGATATGGCGATATATATCGATACGTCCTCCCGCGATAAATAATCGATATTGATTATTAAAATATCAATATCGCGGAAAAAATCCCCTTTTTTTTCTTTTTTTTTTTAGAAATTTGAAATGTTGTTCATAATGAAGTGAATGAACAACATGTTTAGAAAAGGAGGAAATGACAGCTAAAATAAAGCAAATCCCACTCAGATTCTACAGCAACCAGAAGTACTGAATTACTGGATGGTGATTTGTCCAAAGTCTTTGTGGGAATACAAAATGCTGCATTTTTTCAGTTCCAAGTATTTTGTAGTTGCAGATATCGTGATAAATTTCATACAATATATCGATATATCGCAAATATCGCAATATATCGAATATCGTGATATTATCGTTATCGAGGGCCTAATATCGCGATATATATCGTATCGTGAGGAACCCATATCGTCCCACCCCTAGTAGAGAGGCTGGGAACAGTCAGGTCAGCGGTCGCACCCCTCGACACGCCCAGTCTGTGTACGCCTGAGCAACACACTTAAGACGTAATTGCTCCCAAAGTGCTGCATTAATGGAATCCACCGCTCCTAATTGTTAGGCTGAGTAAATACAGAGGAAGAGGTACAGAATGTGAAAATGTTCTTGACAAATAACCCCAACAACAACGAATGGGGACGCAAATTACTTTTTTATTCATGTTTTCTCTCACTGCTGTTGCTGCTATGATGACACATGCATTTCCCCTCTGGGATCAATAAACACTAAACAGCCTGGGAAAAACGAGCTGCATGTCTTTCTTTCTTTCTTTGAAAAGTGTATCGTCTTAACATCTTCATTGCTGGCTGGCATTGTTGTGACCCGTTGAGCTTTTAGATCTACTATTCAAGCTAATTTTGCTTCTTTCGCATGGCACTGAAGAATATGAGTCATATGACAAAGTATATAAATAGGGCATATACATATTCTTTTGAAGATGAATTCCAGCGATGTAAGGTTTCTGCCCGTCGACAGTGGCAATTTTATTTGAGAAATGACAGAAAAGGGGAAATGATCTCCGTGGCGATAATAATAATAATAATAGCTCAAATTTATTATTTATTTAGTACCTAAAGCGCTTTACATAAAACACTAGGAACAAACTTTATTCAAGAAAACGTAATTTACGTAATTCCGTGGATCACACACGTACAGACAGACAGACAGACAGACAGACAGACAGACAGACAGACACATGGTGCATTTTTAGATAGATAAGATGGATAGATATGTGCTTTGCATCAGCCAATCAAATCATTGCTATAGAGTGATCACTGATCAGCCAATGTTTACACAAAGCTGGGCATAGGAGGGGCTAGGGGTCCTCAAAAATAATAATCACACCCCAGTGTTCACACCCCACTAAGACTAAGTATTTGATGATGACGTTGATCATGATGTCTGATCCCACGTGACGTCACAGGTGGCAGACTAATAGACTTATAGCAGACTTCTAATGCTGCACACACAGTCCCGTGTTGCAGCGCTTTGCACCGCTCAAAAAGATGCAATACAGAGATACTGTCCAAAGGTTTTGGCTCAGAAAGGGGTGACATCTCAGCACGGCGATGTCGAATCGATACCGGCGATATAACCCTTTTCATCCTCATCCTGGATCAGTCTGGACAGTTACATAGACAGACATTTAATATTCTAACCTCCAAGCACGCACAAGCCTCTCAGACAGTGGAGACCCCCCACCGCCCCGCCCTTGCGGCTGGCTCTCTGGCAGCGTGCGGATGGGAGCTTGAGCCCGTACAGTCGGTCAAAGAAAGGTCACTGCAGTGATAGGCAGAGGAGAGGAAGGTGGGGAGAGATTGGAGAGAGGTCTACCCAGGGGTGGAATAAAGTACTCAAGTGTTTTACTTGAGTAAAAGTACAAAAGTATTCTCATTACATTTTACGTGTGTACTGCAGAATGTCCAAATCCACGTAATGCATACAAAATGCTTTGAAAATGGCACATCTACAGGCTCACAACACGTTGCGATGAAGTGGTTAGTGAGGGTTTTTTGTAACAATAATCAAAATCTACAAAGTAACTAGTAACTGGTTGTAGTGGAGTAAAAGTACAATATTTGGTTCTGAGATCAGATGTAGTGGAGTAGAAGTAAAAGTGCTGAAAATTGGAAGTACAGCAGTCTCCAGTAAAGCCAAAATACCTCAACATTGTACCCAAGTACAGTACTTGAGTACATGTACTTAGTTGCTTTACACCACAGCCGGCCATACCCTTTATATTCACACTTCAATCAGAAGCCCCCTTCATGTACAAAGAGACAGAGACAGAGGGGCGGGGCGGGGGTGCCGTCGATAGGGGACAGTAGGGGTGTGACAGTGAATTCATTCAGAGATTTAATTCAAAAAGTATATCAATTTTGTGAAGCTATCGATTAATACTTGATCCCTGTTTTGAGCACGTCATTTTAAGCGTAACATGTCACATGGTGTTCGACACAAACTGCAGGAAATGCACTATGAAATCGCCTAAAGAAAATACAACACAACAAAACAATCATTCCGTCGGTGTATTCCACCGGGACACATTTAGGTTAATAATATGCTAATACTTGCGTGCGTGCGTGCGTGCGTGCGTGCGTGCGTGCGTGCGTGCGTGCGTGTTCACACATCTAAACACACACACCGCCTGTGGTGCTGAGCGGTGCTTAGCGTAGCCAGCAGTATGCCGGGGTGGTTTGACGTCAACATCTCTGCTCAGTATTCAGCTCCATGAAGTGGGTCACAGCATCTGAAGATAAACCCTATGCTCCACTCCACTCCTCTTCTGTTCTGTTCTTTTCTCTCTGAATTTTCGTCTTCTCTTCTCTTCTCTTCTCTTCTCTTCTCTTCTCTTCTCTTCTCTTCTCTTCTCTTCTCATTCCCACTGTCATCTCCCCTCTTGTATCCTCTCCCAAGACCACCTCTAATGTCACCCCTCCGCTGTGATAATACTGCTGTATCCACTTAAACCCTGGCCTATAGCGTCCCATTCTAGCCTGGGCAACCATTCTGCAAGAATGACCCAACCGCAAGCTCACAACGTGTTGGCTTGCAGATTGGCTATATATGGGAAGGGACCAGGTGTAGCAAATACCCTATATAATAATAATAATATCTCATAGCACTTTTTTAAGTACCCAAAGATGCTTTAAATGGGGGGAGGTGAACCCCAGACAACGGAGAAATTGACGCGCCTAGTAATTCATTTTCAATGAATGGCGAGCAGGCAGGTGGGGAGGAGCGGGGGCAATCTTGACAGGCGTATAGCGTCAAGCGGACACAATCCCATGAAACTGTCATGTTCGTGCACGCACACACGCATGCACGCACGCACGCGCCGGGCTGCTGCCAGAGTTGAAATGTGTCGAAGGCTATTCTCATAAGAGGAGCACAGAGCAGCCCCACCATGCAGATCCAAGCGAGTTCACAGGCATGGTGTTGCTGCTCACATGAGAAAGATCTTTACCCTGTCACCTGCATCTACGTGCACTGTAGCGCACACACACACACCTCCACTATTCCCGCCCCACACTTGTAGTGTCGAGTCTCCTGCTGTCTTTGCTACCTCATTTCTGTATCAGCTAACTTAACACAAGCTTGTTGCCAATTATTTCTTCCCCACACACACGTGTGTCCCTGCTGTTGTCAGTGCTGTTCCTGAGCCCCCACCGGGAGAACGCATTATGATAACCTTTGTAAATTAATATTCACATCACAGTAAAGCCTTCAATGGCTAAGGACGTAGAGAGGCGGTTCGATCCCCTGCTTCTTCAAGTGTCCATGAGCAATACACACAAGCCCTGCTCCCGGTGAGCAGGTTGGTGGTGCCTTGCATGGTTTCCTCTACCATATCATTTTGTGTATCGTGTATGGATGCAAGTGCAAATGCATTATTATTAAGTGCTTTCTTTGAAGGGTCGGAAAGACTAGAAAGGCGCTATATAAAGTGCACTCTATTTACTATTCTGTTTGACATTATTCTCCTCATCCTCCAGCCGGTGTGCAGTTTGAGCAAGTCAAAGAGTAGAGCGTCTGGATGCGAGTGCATCGGATCCTTGTTCATTTTTCAAGGGCATAACAATGATAAGAGTATTATGGAATGGAAGAGATATGCAGAGAATACTCTCATATGCGAGAGAGAGAGAGAGAGAGAGAGAGAGAGAGAGAGAAAATGTCCATGCATTGTGATGGCATTGACAATGAGACAGAGTATTTACAATTGTATACATTGTTTATTGCGACTGTAGGTTGCAGATTACTATGAAAACCTGCAAAACCATCGGTTTTGCAACCGTCAGACCGTCGTTCTCTTCGTCAATCGTTCCATCTGTCACCATATACTGTATGTCCGTCAGTCCGTTACGCCTCATGACATGTCACGCCACCACATGCTCGACGCTCCATATATGGCCATCTCCATACAGTATATGAAGATCACAACACTGACCTCATCAAACCCTGGATAGCCATACATGGAGAAGACAGTTGGATCATCACCTAGATCTACATACTGTATATGGAGCTGGCCAGTAACTCTATATCTGAACTCAAACCCTTAGATCTCCATATATATTGAAACTCTAGACGGGCCCGCCCCCAAAGTTATTGGTGAAAGTGAAATATCCCTTTAACATGTCTCATTAGGTGATGGATTCCATAATCTGCACATTTAAACTATGCACACTATACGATGCTAGGATGCTACAAATGAATCTGGCGTCTGTCTACATAGCATGCTATCTAATTGACATTTTAGCCGTTGCATAAGCCTGCAAGGTCGTCAAGGCTAGAGCAAGTGTTGCGGCGCTAAGGTAGAGTCTTCAGATTATGGAGTAAAGGTACTTTCAGACGGGCAGCATCTAACGCAGACGTTGTCGCCTGGAATTGGATCAACGACAGGTCTGCTCCAGGTCTGCTCCAGGTCTGCTCCAGGTCTGCTCCAGGTCTGCTCCAGGTCTGCTCACGAGAGGCGCGACGACGCAAGCGTAAAAAAAAAGAAAGCTAAACAGAATCCAGGTCTGGTCAGTCACGGGGGCGTGCACAAAACGAGCACGCGCGGCAATTTCACGGGACCACGCCCACATAAATACACTTGCGTTGTCGACCCTCGACTTCTCCGCGCGTACAGAAAATAAAACGCAGGTCTCATTGAAAATGTAATTACTCTGTGCGTTAATCGCTGCCCGTTTGAAAGGACCTTTAGACTGGGAGTGAGTCCGCGGGTCTAACTGCAACGGGAGTTGGTTCCACAGATCCAGTGATAGTGGAGTGAGTCCGCGGGTCTAACTGCAACAGGGAGTTGGTTCCACAGATCCAGTGATAGTGGAGTGAGTCCGCGGGTCTAACTGCAACAGGGAGTTGGTTCCACAGATCCAGTGATAGTGGAGTGAGTCCGCGGGTCTAACTGCAACAGGGAGTTGGTTCCACAGATCCAGTGATAGTGGAGTGAGTCCGTGGGTCTAACTGCAACAGGGAGTTGGTTCCACAGATCCAGTGATAGTGGAGTGAGTCCGCGGGTCTAACTGCAACAGGGAGTTGGTTCCACAGATCCAGTGATAGTGGAGTGAGTCCGTGGGTCTAACTGCAACAGGGAGTTGGTTCCACAGATCCAGTGATAGTGGAGTGAGTCCGCGGGTCTAACTGCAACAGGGAGTTGGTTCCACAGATCCAGTGATAGTGGAGTGAGTCCGTGGGTCTAACTGCAACAGGGAGTTGGTTCCACAGATCCAGTGATAGTGGAGTGAGTCCGCGGGTCTAACTGCAACAGGGAGTTGGTTCCACAGATCCAGTGATAGTGGAGTGAGTCCGTGGGTCTAACTGCAACAGGGAGTTGGTTCCACAGATCCAGTGATAGTGGAGTGAGTCCGTGGGTCTAACTGCAACAGGGAGTTGGTTCCACAGATCCAGTGATAGTGGAGTGAGTCCGCGGGTCTAACTGCAACAGGGAGTTGGTTCCACAGATCCAGTGATAGTGGAGTGAGTCCGCGGGTCTAACTGCAACAGCGAGTTGGTTCCACAGATCCAGTGATAGTGGAGTGAGTCCGCGGGTCTAACTGCAACAGCGAGTTGGTGCCACAGATTCAGTGATAGTGGAGTGAGTCCGCGGGTCTAACTGCAACAGCGAGTTGGTGCCACAGATTCAGTGATAGTGGAGTGAGTCCGCGGGTCTAACTGCAACAGCGAGTTGGTGCCACAGATTCAGTGATAGTGGAGTGAGTCCGCGGGTCTAACTGCAACAGCGAGTTGGTGCCACAGATTCAGTGATAGTGGAGTGAGTCCGCGGGTCTAACTGCAACAGCGAGTTGGTGCCACAGATTCAGTGATAGTGGAGTGAGTCCGTGGGTCTAACTGCAACGGGGAGTTGGTTCCACAGATGCAGTGATGGTGGATTGAGTCCGCGGGTCTAACTGCAACGGGGAGTTGGTTCCACAGATGCAGTGATGGTGGAGTGAGTCCGCGGGTCTAACTGCAACGGGGAGTTGGTTCCACAGATTCAGTGATAGTGGAGTGAGTCCGCGGGTCTAACTGCAACAGCGAGTTGGTGCCACAGATTCAGTGATAGTGGATTCCAGTGCGTCTCCTTTGCCTGGAAAGAAAGGAGAAAAGTTTGTGCAGCAGAACAATCGATTCCAGAGAATAATAGTCTCAATGCAGTTCACTCCACTTCCCTTTCTCTTCGCGTCTGTGTCGGTTGACACCCTAGTACATAACACACAGACAACGTGCACACACTCACGCACACGCACGCACGCGCGCATACACACACACACACACACACACAGATACACACACACCACACACACACACAAAATACACAGTGTCTGCTGCATACATGTCTGCATCTCTTTCAGTATCTCTCTCTCTCTGTCTTTTTTCCCTCTTTTGCTCTCTCTCTTTCTTTACATTTTTCTGAATGCCTCCCTCTCTGCCTGTCTCTCTCTTTTTATTTGTCTGAATCTCTCTCTCACTCTCTCTCTCGCTCTCTTGGGGGATTCATAGGCCCTAAGGCAGATCAAAGCATTGAGCTGCTGGATCTGCTGTTGTGTGTGTGTGTGTGTGTGTGTGTGTGTGTGTGTGTGTGTGTGTGTGTGTGTGTGTGTGTGTGTGTGTGTGTGTGTGTGTGTGTGTGTGTGTGTGTGTGTGTGTGTGTGTGTGTGTGTGTGTGTGTGTGTGTGTGTGTGTGTGTGTGTGTGTGTGTGTGTGTGTGTGTGTGTGTGTGTGTGTGTGTGTGTGTGCGCGTGTGCCCACCCCTCATTATGTAAGCCAGTGTTTTTTAATCAGCATTATTGTTTGTTTGGCAATACATTCTTCCTTTGGTTTTATGTAACTGTTATGAGCGACTTACGAGTCTCACAGAGTTTCACTTTTTAATTTATTTTCTGTTCTTGCCGCAGTCGTCTGAGTGGGGGCCTTATGACGCCATCATGAGGCCCCATGGATAACAAACTAACACCTCAGGGCTAGGAAGAGCAAGTTCAGCCAGACCCCCCCCCAATCCCCCAACACAACAGAAAACAGAGGAATGCAGACATGGGGCCCTGTCTTGCTCCTTGCTCCAAAACTTAATTATTTTTGTCATTTTCTTTACTATTTTGAAAAACATTTTAAATCAGTTAAATCTGCAACCTCTTTTTTCTTCAAAATAGTCAAATATGGCTAATAAGTTTAGGCACGCAAGATAATGTTACTGTCAGATAGAAACCTCTTATGCCTTTGAATTTGAATCCTGAAAGGTAACAGTTGTGCACATACAGTATGAGGTTTCCGCCCGACAGAGACAATATGCAATCCCCCCCCCATTCCCCAGTCTACAGCACTGTAAAATCCTCAAGAGTTAAATCTATCTCTGCGAGAGGTACGCAGTGGAACCAGGTTCCATTTTGTACCCTCTCAGATTTTACAGACCCGGAAAAGTGTCAAATTTGGACCCCTGGCTGGTCCACCGTGACCTGACGTTGAGAACCACCTGTGTGCTAGTGGAGAGAGAGAGAGACAGAGAGGGGGGTTACTCAAATTGAACGCTGCACGCACGCACGCACGCACACACGCACGCACGCACACACTGAAAGAAGAAGGGGGTCAGCTGGGTGAGTGCAGGCACGCACGTTGGCGTGATTTAGCAATAACCAGATATTACTGCATGCAGCACTGAGTTGGGTTTTAATGAAAGGCAGACTTTTTCAACTTCTCGCGTGTGTGTGTGTGGCAGACTTTTTCAACTTCTCCTGTGTGTGTGTGTGTGCCCGCACGCACGTTTTGTGTTAACTTCTCTTTATAAGCGGTGCTATTGCTCCGACAGAGACAAAGTGTGAATTCTTGGCGCTCTCCGGGGGAACCAATCAGAACACATGGTTTTGACGACCTCCTCTGGGGAGGTTACCTCAGACGAGGATCTGTTAACTCAGCGAACAAATATGTGGATTGCATGTTACAGTGTACAGGAAAAAAAACGGACTCGCGTTTCACGCAAACGGTCACACAAGTGAGTTAAACCTCCTGCTGTTGTGTTCAACGAACAGGACGTCATTCATGGCTTGATGATATGTGAACGTTTTTCCTTTGTGTGGTGTTTTGTAAACCCGGTGGCGTGTGTGTCACGCCGTATCATATCCCTACCACGCACAACTGGTGTGTCACGCACACACGCACGCATGCACGCACGCACACAGCTTTTGCAGCTCAGTAACAATGAGTTACAAAAGAAACCTGACACACACCACACGGTCAACTGTCAGGAGTATAACGTCCAGTAAAACACGTGTTTTTAAGTTTTAAACAAACTTCCAACCGAACTTAAGACCTCACTGAGGCAAAACAAAACAACAAACGGAACTGTTTAACGAAACCGATAACATTGGATTAATTTAGGGATCTTAAATTAAAGGCAAGAAGAGATTGCCTAAGAACAGAGTGCAGAAAGAAATAAGATACGTTTCACTAAACATTATGTTTCAAGGCTTGATCATAAGTGGATTTTTGACCCCAGAATCTGATTCCAATTCTACAGATTATGATTTAACTTCACCATACTCTGTACCTAATTGCTCGCGGAATATTGTTCTAGTTATTCAGATATTCATACATACACATACTCAATCTAATACAATTTATTGTAGCTTGAAATCAGTAGTGGGACTACTACTAGTATGGATCCCTGGGAACTACTAACTAAAAATAATAGGGTTCATGTGGTAACTCCCTGTTTTGTGTTTTCCTTTGCAGACTTTGGCTTCGGGAACTTCTTCCAGCCTGGAGAGCCCCTGTCTACGTGGTGTGGCAGCCCTCCCTACGCCGCCCCTGAGGTCTTCGAGGGGCAGCAGTACGAGGGTCCGCAGCTGGACATCTGGGTACGATGAGAATCAGCTTCATTATTACATCACAGGTTTACAGCAGTGAAAAAGTTTGTGAAATTAGTTTACTTGCATGCATAGTTCCCAAGCAGAAGAAGAAGAAACAAGCCCAAAATGACAGTCATATTTTACCAGCACACACACACACACACACACACACACACACACACACACACACAGGTGACTACGGCAGCCCATGACATGATAAGTTGCCACTAGGTGACTACGGCAGCCCATGACATGATAAGTTGCCACTAGGTGACTACGGCAGCCCATGACATGATAAGTTGCCACTAGGTGACTACGGCAGCCCATGACATGATAAGTTGCCACTAGGTGACTACGGCAGCCCATGACATGATAAGTTGCCACTAGGTGACTACGGCAGCCCATGAAATGATAAGTTGCCACTAGGTGACTACGGCAGCCCATGACATGATAAGTTGCCACTAGGTGACTACGGCAGCCCATGACATGATAAGTTGCCACTAGGTGACTACGGCAGCCCATGACATGATAAGTTGCCACTACCAACCTGATAGAAAGTAGACCAGCCTGCTTTGCAGCTGGTAAAAAGGCAAATTATCTAAATTTTTACACATACAGTAGAGCCTGAGATAAGATATACATTTGTGTGAGCATAGCAGCAGCAGCTGTGTACTGTACATGATGTACAGTACATATAAATAAATACATGATATAAATAAATACATGATATACTTATATGGATGACATTATGCTCATGGCAGTGGATGTAGTTTTTTTTTTTTTAACGTTAATAGTTAATACTCACAGTTTGATTGATTGATTGATTGAAATATTTATTAACAGTTAGAATTACAGTACATTTCAAGCACAAACTCAATACAAAGGCTGTTAACTGTGAGTGGACGACCCAATTAAGCATTACACTTGTTTACAAGAGGGTCCACCATGTTCAATTCATCAAAACATTTAGAGACGTACAAATAGACACTTCTATATAGACAAAGAACAGAACAGGAATTCATCATAATGGAGGTAAAAAGGGAAAAGAAACATATACAGTGAGGGAAAAAAAGGGGGGGGCGGTGGGGGGTCATATAGTTATACTGTATACCGAAGCAAATAAACAAGGCATCTCAAAGTAGTCAAAAACAATTAGTGGGTAACGGGATATTTAATATTACGAGTAAGAAAAAAGATAAATTGAAATAAGATCAAATCAAATCAAATCAAACTTTATTTCTAGAGCACATTTACAAAGACCAGAAGGTCAACCAAAGTGCTGTACACGATCATGAGGCAAACATACAATCAACACAAACAGCATACCGGTAGTAAGACAACATCAAAGCAACACAAATATTACACCGGTAATTAGGTCAAACATCATTGAAAGCCAGGGAGAAGAGATGGGTTTTAAGTAAGACTTAATCTAAGGAGCTGGCAGACTTGATATGTAGGGGCAGACAGTTCCAGAGTTTGGGGCCGGCACACTGAAAAAGCAGTGGACCTGTAATTGGAATTGGGCACGGTCAGGAGCCGCTGGTCAGCTGACCTCAGGGCCCTGGCTGGGGTGTATGTATGGGTCCATGAGTACCGATAGATACTGGGGGGCCAAACCGTTTAGGGCTTTAAAAACAAATAACAAAATCTTAAAATCAATTCTGAATTTAACGGGTAGCCAGTGGAGGAAGGCAAGGACGGGAGTGATATGATCACGCCTCCTCGTACCAGCACCAAGATAAAAACAGAATGACAAACGACAGCAAAAAACAAAAAAATCAACCCATACACACAAAGAAAACAATAGTAAAATGAGAAAAAGAAAACACAGAACGTAAACTCTCTAATAAAATGAGTATGCAGAACAGTCAGCGGTCTCTAAACACATTTAGTTAGCATAGGCATGGTGTAGAAAGCAATCTGGCATATCAGTGAGCTGATAAGCAGGTTTGCACCAAGGGGTTGTTATACAACAGAATGACTACTGTAATTGACGTAGGTTACAGACTCAGGTTCAGTTGGGGGCACAAGTGCAAGATTGTCAACGTGCGATAGAAAATGCGGCCACGCTTTATAGAATTTTGAGATAGATCCATTTTTTTTTCAATGGATCAGAATATGACAACTTGCCAGAAGAGCAACAAAGTCTGATAGATATTTAAGAAGAGGAATGGTCTCAGTCAGAACTCCACATAGGGACATAATAGGGGATGGATCTATGGGCAACTGTAACACATCCGAAATTGTATCAAATATAGATGATGACCACTAAGACTGTAAGTAAGGACAGGTCCAAAACATATGGGGAAAAAAAAGATGAAATCCTGGCTAACCTGACCTTAGTCCAGTACACCCGGTGAAGCCCTTGTTTCGCACATCTATTGATGAAGTATGAATACGACCCATAATGGCCTCCCAGGTTGTATCAGAGATATCTTCCTCCAGGTCCTGCATGGGCCCAAAGAGGTTTATAAGAGATATCTTCCTCCAGGTCCTGCATGGGCCCAAAGAGGTTTATAAGAGATATCTTCCTCCAGGTCCTGCATGGGCCCAAAGAGGTTTATAAGAGATATCTTCCTCCAGGTCCTGCATGGGCCCAAAGAGGTTTATAAGAGATATCTTCCTCCAGGTCCTGCATGGGCCCAAAGAGTTTTATAAGAGATATCTTCCTCCAGGTCCTGCATGGGCCCAAAGAGGTTTATAAGAGATATCTTCCTCCAGGTCCTGCATGGGCCCAAAGAGTTTTATAAGAGATATCTTCCTCCAGGTCCTGCATGGGCCCAAAGAGTTTTATAAGAGATATCTTCCTCCAGGTCCTGCATGGGCCCAAAGAGGTTTATAAGAGATATCTTCCTCCAGGTCCTGCATGGGCCCAAAGAGTTTTATAAGAGATATCTTCCACCAGGTCCTGCATGGGCCCAAAGAGGTTTATAAGAGATATCTTCCACCAGGTCCTGCATGGGCCCAAGGAGTTTTATAAGCAGTGGTTGAGGCCGGGTAAATGAAGATCAAATACTGGGGTATAAAGTAAAGATATCTTTCCCTTAAGTGTAACAGGAGCTGATGCTATGAGTATGTCTACGGGTGAATTAGTATACTGTGATATACTTACAGTATGTGTGTGTGTGTTGCTGGAAAAAAAAGAAACGAAAGAAGACAAAGTCTTAGTTCGGTCGGTAGTGTTTAGTAGATGTAACAAAGTCCAACAACATTGTAAACTCAATAGCCAGTTTGTTCCCATCAAAGGTGCCGATTTCCCAACAACAGTTTATAACCTGCTGTATTGTGTGCGTGTGCACGTGCACGCGTGCGTGTGAAAATCCACCACTTATATCTGCCTCAGTAGTTGATAGATCTGTGATGGCACAGCCCTTGCCCTGGCCCTGTCGTGAGCTTGTGACACTGTGTGGGTGTGGGCTTATGTATGTGTGTCTACTCTGCATGCTTGCATTTGTGTGGGCGTGTACTTAACGTACATGTGTGTGACTATCCCACAGAGCATGGGGGTGGTTCTGTACGTGCTGGTGTGTGGTGCGTTGCCCTTCGACGGTCCCACTCTGCCTGTGCTCCGACAGAGGGTTCTGGAAGGAAGATTCCGCATTCCCTACTTCATGACCGAAGGTGAGACCCCCCCCCCCACACACACACACACACACACACACTGTTCACTGGATGTGCAAAAGCACACATGAATCCCATCCAAGGGAGATACGCCACCCCCCCCCCATCTCTCTCTCTCTCTCTCTCTCTCTCTCTCTCTCTCTCTCTGTGTCTTTGAGAGACTGTCTGTCTCTCTCTCTCTCTCTCTCTGTGTGTCTTTGAGAGACTGTCTGTCTGTCTGTCTGTCTGTCTGTCTGTCTGTCTGTCTCTCTCTCTCTCTCTCTCTCTCTCTCTCTGTGTCTTTGAGAGACTGTCTGTCTCTCTCTCTCTCTCTCTCTCTCTCTCTCTCTCTCTCTCTCTCTCTCTCTCTCTCTCTCTCTCTCTCTCTCATGTACATGTATGAGGCCGTCCTTCTGAATGTCAGATCAGATAGTATGGAAGGACGAGCCAGGGCTTGTACAGTACAGGGTACTGTAACACTGCTGTGAGAACCTCGGCCTGCTGTAGATGTTCAGAAACGAGAGCTTTTACGACAAGTTACGACTGAGTCATTCTTGTTTATTTTTATTATTTTTTTACATTTCCTGAAAAGTTGACAGTTTTAGACATTCTAAGGTTTCCACCCGTCAGAGATCCACATTCATCTGGGCGGGTTCATCACGTACCTGTTCCCTTGTTTTACCTCCAACACAGCCTGGCTGGGCCCAATGCCGAGTCCTAGACCAGTGGTTTTCAACCAGTGGTCCGGGGACCACCAGTGGTCCCTGAGATGGTTCCAGGTGGTCCCCAGCTGAATGATGGGGAGTTGGTAATGGACCTTTTATTAGATCTTTTACTCTTGAGAGTGTAAAAGGATTTCATTTGAGAGTTAAATTACTGTTAACCCATTTTGGGCGGGATCCCCTTTTGGTGTTAGCATTATGTTATGATTTAGCTATTGAAAAATAGCAGATCTACAAGCTCATAGCGCGCCACCGAGTGGCGCGCTATGAGCTTGTAGGTCTGCTATTTTTGAAAAATCGAAGAACGACTGACATAGAAACAGCCAAAATGGGTTAATCATCTGCATTACTTATGTTAATTTATAAGAAGTCCCCACAATTACAGAAAGGAACAACTTCAGTTATACATTGATCATGAAAACAAGCACATTTACAAAACACAGACTAACTGGACGTTATTTTATCCCTATTTGACATCCCCCCCCCCCCCACCCCCCGCGCGCACGCGCGCGATCGACCAATAATCGACCAAACAAATACATCGGTCTGACCACTTCAATCCCAAACAACCATATTCTGGGGGAACATTAGCATCTACAAGCCGACAGGGAAAAATGGGGGTCCAAATCTGCTTGTAACTGAAGTTGCTTTCGGTCAGACTACTAGAGGGTTTAAGTGGTTAACAACAACAACCTCTGTATGGTGTAATCATCTCCAACAATAAGAGCAGAGAATGTAGCACAGTGGAGCAGGTCAGCTCTGTCCAATGTCCACTGGCTGCACTCTGATGTCACGGAGTGTCACAGTATGAAGGTCCTTCCAGGGAGCGAGTGACGCAGGCGGCGTCGCCTGGATCAGCGATTGGTCTCCTCCAGGTCTGCTCATGATGGCCGCGGGACGCGTAGCGTGACACAAGCTCTCCATAATCCAGGTCTATTCGGCCCGCGCGGGCGCGTGCACGAAGCGAGCACCCGCGCGGCAATTTCACGGGACTGCGCCCGCGAAAATACGTTTTTGTTATCGCCCCTCGACTTCTCCGCACGTCCAAAATAAACGCACGCCTCTCATTGAAAATGAATGACTAGGCACGTCAGTCACTGCCCGTCTGAAAAGGACTTTAACTACTACCACAGCGCTCACCATTTGAACACAGGACAATAGGAGGCTCCCTGCAGTCGTGCGTGCGTGCGTGCGTGCGTGCGTGTTCATGTATTACTATTTTTTTTGGCTTTCTGTTTAGGGTTAACTCTTTGAGCGTTTCAAGGATTTCTATATAGTAGGTAGACTTCTCTATGGCATAATCACGTTTTTGAATGATTTATTGAAAATTCTCTGTTGTGAATGTGTGACAACGAAATAATAATAATAATAATAATAATAATAATAATAATAAAACTTTATTTGTATAGCACCTTTCATGACATGAAATGCAGCTCAAAGTGCTTTACACAAAAAATTAAATAAAAGCAGGGCATAAACAATACAGTGAGGACATGAATAACATTTTTTTTTTTTTAAAAGACAGATAAATCAATTAAAAGCAAGGGTGTAAAAGTGGGTCTTGAGCTGAGCTTTAAAAATGTCTACAGAGGCTGCCTGTCGAAGGTACAGTGGGAGTTTGTTCCACGCCGTCGGCCCGTAGAAGCAAAAAGCTGCTTCCCCGTATTTTTTAGTTGCCATTTTTTTAGGCAAAGCGAGCAGGCCAGCAGTGGAAGACCTTAGGGGGCGGTTTGGGACATATTTCGGCAGGCAGTCATGTAGGTAGGAAGGTGCGAGACCATTGAGAGCTTTATAAACAAGTAAAAGAATTTTAAAATCAATCCTAAAAACAACCGGAAGCCAGTGCAATGAGGCCAAGACTGGAGTAATATGTTCTCTCATCTTAGTTCTAGTTAAGACTCTGGCTGCTGCATTTTGGACAAGTTGTAATCTGTCAGTTGATTTCTTAGGCAATCCAGAAAAAAGTGCATTGCAGTAATCAAGCCGAGAAAAAACAAAGGCGTGGATTAGCGTTTTTGCATCGTCCAGTGACAAATAGGCTCTGATTCGTGCAATATTTCTAAGATGAAAAAAGGCAATCTTGGTAACATGATTAATGTGTGAATTAAAATTCAGTTCAGAATCAATAGTGATCCCCAAGTTCTTTACTGTACTGTTACCTTCTACAGTCAGGTTGCCAAGTCTGCTTTTTATCGATTCTTTCTGCTCACTAGAACCGATTATGAGAACTTCTGTCTTATCCTCATTTAGCTTGAGAAAGTTCTCACTCATCCAGCATTTAATGCTAGACAGACAGGTCAACAGCGGGTCTAAGGCACAGAGATCATCTGGATCTACAGAAAGATAAAGTTGGGTATCATCAGCATAGAAATGAAAATTGACTCCGTGATTGGTAATGAGTTCTCCCAATGGCAGTATGTACAGGGAGAATAACAGAGGACCAAGAATTGAGCCCTGTGGAATACCAGAACTGATGTTGTGTTTGTCTGAGTCAAACTCAGCTAGATTGACAAAATAGCTTCTGTTTGTTAGGTAGGAGGAAAACCAGGACAGGGCCGTGCCAGACAGGCCTACCCAGTGCTCCAGACGCTGTATTAAAATTGAATGGTCAATCGTGTCAAATGCAGCCGTTAGATCTAGAAGTAAAAGAACGGAAACATGTTTCTTGTCAGCAGACACCCTAAGATCATTCATTACTTTTACAAGTGCTGTTTCTGTGCTGTGGCCTTTCCTAAAGCCAGATTGGAATTTGTTATGCACATTGTTGTTCTGTAGAAACACATCCAATTGATGAAAGATGCATTTTTCTAAAACCTTGCCCAGAAAGGGCAGATTAGAAATGGGTCGGTAGTTACCCATCACAGAGGGATCAAGATTGTGTTTCTTGAGTAAGGGCCTAACTACAGCCGTCTTCAGTGAGTCTGGAAAGACGCCTGATTGTAGAGAGCTGTTTACAATTTTTAGGATATCTCCAATCACACTGTCTAAAACCTCTTTGAGAAAGGTGGTGGGAATTGTGTCCAATGAACAGGAGGATGATGTCATCTGAGATATGGTTTTTCGGAGTTCGTCTTCATCAATTGTACAGAAAGACAATAGGCTCCCCCTGGAGAGATCAACCCTGGCACCATTAGCTGCTGTTAGAGGGCTTGAGCTAGCAGCAGCACCATTCATAATATCAGCTCTAATGTTACAAATTTTGTTATCAAAAAAGCATGCAAACTCATTACACTTAGCTTTAGAGGCCGGGAACGACTGCTTGTAGGACTGGGGGGGGTTTAAAAGTCGTTCAATGGTAGAGAATAAGACTCTGGCATTTTTCTTGTTCTCATTAATAATGCCAGAGAAATAAGCCTGCCTTGCCAGACGCAGGGCTTTGTTATATGTGACTGTTGACTTTTTAAGAATCTCTAGGTGGATGGTGAGTTTGTTTTTTCTCCAAGCTCGCTCAGCTCTACGACAATCTTGCTTCAGTGAACGTGTATGCTCATTTATCCAGGGTGTTACTCTGGTGTTCTGTTTCTTTTTAGTTTTCATAGGAGCCACTATGTCAAGAGCTGACTCTAGTTTAAGATTAAACATTTGGACCATATCATTCACTGGGAGAGTATCGGATAGGGGGGGGCCCAGATGACGAGAGAACTCGTTGGCTGCAGATGAGCTAAAAAAACGCTTTTTTATAGTATATTCAGTGATGTTTTTCTCTAGATCAGAGACAGTCATATTAAAACACAGCAAATAGTGGTCTGATAGCTCAGGCATTTCAATAGTCCTTTCAACAGTGATGTTCAGACCTCTAGAAATCACCAGGTCCAGAGTGTGCCCCTGTTTATGTGTAGGCCCAACAACATGTTGGATGAACTCAAAGGAGTGCAATAACTCTAAGAAACCCAGAGCCACCGCATTTGAAGCATCGTCCAGGTGTAGATTAAGATCGCCCGAGATAAGAGTTCTGTCATAGTTAGTGGAACAGATAGATAAAAGTTCTGATATTTCTGTTAGAAATACAGCTTTGCTGCACTTTGGAGGACGATAAATGCTGATCATTGGGATAGAGGACTGACCCTGCAGTATTGTGGCCTGGTATTCAAAGGATGAAAAGCTGCCGAGCGTCAGAGCCTTGAATTTTAAAGTGTCTGAAAAAATGATTGCCAGTCCACCTCCTTTCTTAGCCTCGCGAACAGAGTGGATGAAACTGTAGTTTGCGGGACAGGCCGGCGCTAGGAGAACAGCTCCATCCGAGCCAAGCCATGTCTCTGTTAGAAAGATAATATCTAGCTTCTCTTTACATATTATGTCATTTACAGAAGAGGACTTATTTGTTAATGACCTGATGTTAAACAAGGCAAGGTTTAGCTTGTTATCAGATTTTTGGGGGCTGTGATGCCTGTGAGGTACATTAACCAAGCAGCATTCTCTCTTCAGGCTACTCCTTGTCTTGGACAATCTATTTGAAATAACAGTGGAAATGTTGTGAACCTCAACCTGTACGGTGATTGAAACACCAGGCTTTCTAGAAGCAAGGGGTCCATACATGTTTGTTGCTACGCATAATGGACCCTGTTCATATCAGTTATCAAATGTATTTTCTAGGCTATATGGGCGTGGCATATAGCGTGGGATTAACTCTGGCCATGGTATCTCTCGCAATTTGGGCTGTTGGGCTGGCCGTACGGTAAGGGGGGTCAGCCTTACTCCAGCGTTAATCAGGTCCATCATGCCCGGAGTGAATTTGAGGTGATGTATTGGTGAAGGAGTTTGAAATTCCTCCATTCGACTGTCATTGATGGACCTCTCGGCGGCCTCAGTATCCTCTCCACCAGTGGCCCCTGTGACTTCACGCTCTGTGAGTTTATCTCCACCAGGGGGCGCTGTGACTCCACGTCCTGTGAGTTTTCCTCCACCAGGGGGCGCTGTGACTTCACGCTCTGTGAGTTTTTCTCCACCAGGGGGCGCTGTGACTCCACGCTCTGTGCGTTTTTCTCCACCAGGGGGCGCTGTGACTTCACGCCCTGTGAGTTTTTCTCCACCAGGGGGCGCTGTGACTTCACGCCCTGTGAGTTTTTCTCCACCAGGGGGCGCTGTGACTTCACACCCCGTGCGTTTTTCTCCACCAGGGGGCGCTGTGACTTCACGCCCTGTGAGTTTTTCTCCACCAGGGGAGTGCATACAGTCTGCTGAAGCGTTCACATCCGGTCATTGGAGGTAGTGGCCCGCTGATCCACACGTCTAAATCTAGGGAGCTGAGGGTGTGGAATAGGGCTCTGAAATCATTTTTTAGGATTTCTGACTGTTGTTTTTCTGTATCACGTGTACCGATGTGCAGTATCAGTGTTTTCACCATAGGGTGTGCAGCAACAACGTCAGAGATTCTGTCATTCAAATCAGAGACTGTGTCTTTGGGAAAGCATAGAACTTTTGCTTTTTTCTTTTTGTTACTTTTAACATATTTCACAGCCTGATCACCAACAATCAGGAATTCATTAATTTGGTCTCCATTAGCTCGCCTTTCATTTTCTGTGATGTTGGATCTTACCCTGCTCGGTGTGGCGATATCTCTGTCGTTCATCTGGAGCAGTGGGCTGAATCTGTTAGCCACCTGCACATTCTCCATATGGGGAGATATGATTTTTGATCTGCTTTTCACAGTTTTCCAATTTTGAAGGGGGGTGGACGAGGCTCTGAGTCGGGCTGGTAGCGTAGGCCAGCTGGTCTTATCGGGGCTCCGAGCTCTTCCAGTTAGTCGTCCTTTCAAGTCCTGTACGCCGTTCTCTCTGTTTGTAATCACAGTGGATATACCGGGGGGGGAGACACCCCCAGTTTTTCGTCCTTTCATGTCCTTTGGCCTAGCGCCGAGAGAACTCCAGGCGAATGTCTTATCCTGCGTGCGGTTCTCCTGATTCCCATGTTGTTGTTTTACTTCCAAATTAACTTTTAAATAGTGTAATTCCGCTTCGAGCACTGCAATCTTTTGAAGCAGTTTCTGAAAGTCCTGATATGATATGACAGGGAGCATCGCGGTGCTGGCTATTTGCCAAGTATCCAGTGCTAGTTAGCTATAGCTAATGTGCCACGTACCCATTCACTGGAGGTAAAAAAAGAGTATTTTGCAGTATGGCAAAAGCTTCGTTCTATAGAAGAAATACAGTCCCATCGGTTTACAAGTAATGAGGATCCACTTGTAGTTTCTCAAAGAAAAATAAAACATTGATATCAGTTGAAGAATGCAAGCATAGGCGAGAGCAGCGGAGCGAAGCGTCCTCACTGTACGAGAGCAACCCCATAAGAAAGACCTTCAGAGAAAGCTTGACTTGTCTGCTTCCAGGAAAAAAATGAACTGAGTTGATAAAATGTTTAGTTTTTGTGTTGGAAGCCATTTAAAAGAGCCTGCATTTACACTGGGTAGTGTTTCTAGGAAAACAAAAAAAGTTATGCCCGGTTGAAGTTTTATTTTCTAAATAACTTTTTTTCTGCTGGGCGTACATAGCCATGCAATATCTCATTTTAAAGGGTGAGTTGTCTAGTTCAATTAAAATAAAATAAAAACGTTCTCACATGTACCACTGTAGATATTTTGCCATCTATAAATAGCATGGTCAGTCATGATCAATCTGACCTATCCAGCTAAAAGTCCACAGAGCTCTGAATTGGAACATCATATAAACTCAATTCTTTTTTGGGGTAAAATTAGACATTCTAACGCACATTTTTATATATACCATGTTTACATAGTCTTACCAGTACCTTGTCTATTCATGCATGTATCTCAAAAACCTATTATGAAGAAACACAGTTTTGATAGAAAACACATCCAAGGACATTGTTTTGATATGACTTGGTGCCCATGAAATGTATCAAAATATAGACTTGAATGTATACTGTATTATAAAAAAGAAATTGAGTTATTACCATCTACCGTTACAGAGTAAATCACAGTTGAAACTCGCTTAGTCATATACAATAAACCTCACAATAGTGAACAAAATAGCCATGACAGGTCTAACTCATTGTAAAAGCGTCTTTTATTTTTTATGACTACTAACATAATAAAATTATAATAAATATTACAGAAAATAAATAGGCCTACATACAAAACAGTTGTCCCCAAACTCCCCAGTGTCCCCAAACCACTGCATTCCAGTTGTTCTTGACGGTGTGTGTGTGTGTAGGCTAAATAATAATAATAATTAAAAAAAAAAACTGCCCCCCTGAAATGAATGAATCCGGTTCAGTATCGGAGAACTCCATCGCAGTCTTGACTCTTCGTCTTCATCATCATCATCCTCCTCCTCATCTGATGTCAGTTCTAAATATATAAAAAATAAACATTTAGCTGTTGTCAGTGCACGCTACTATTACATGGTGTTTGTAGCTGGCTGCTAGTATCACGATAAAATAATAGGCGACGTTAGAATGACACCAATGAGTGCTCGCAGGTATAATATCCAGCACCATCGCGTCGCCACATTCCACTGGCTGTTGGCTAGTTTCTAGCAAACACTGCAGAAATGGTACTGGCTATTGGCCGGGGACGTAGGCTATCTGACATCATCGTCATCATCATCACACGGTGACACACTAAACAATGTAAAATCATGATTGTATACAATATACAATGAATGCAATTATCATGCAAGCTCATATAACTCATGGACAAAAGAAATCTACAAGCTCACAACGCGTCGCGCATGTGACCTGTTTGAGCTTGTAGAGCTGGCTGCTAGTATCACGATAAAATAATAGGCGACGTTAGAATGACACCAATGAGTGCTCGCGGGTATAATATCCAGCACCATCGCGTCGCCACATTCCACTGGCTGTTGGCTAGTTGCTAGCAAACACTGCAGAAATGGTACTGGATATTGGCCGGGGGGGGGGGGGGGACGTAGGCTATCTGACATCATAGTCATCATCATCATCACACGGTGACACACTAAACAATGTAAAATCATGATTGTATACAATACAATGAATGGGATTATCATGCAAGCTCATATAACTCATGGACAAAAGAAATCTACAAGCTCACAACGCGTCGCGCATGTGACCTGTTTGAGCTTAGATCATCATGTTTGTTCTCCGTCTTTGTAGACAGTAAAAGGTGCTGGCTAATGGCTGGAGGGGGGGTTAGTGTCGGTCGGTGCAGTACAAATGTATCGTAGCAGGCATGCAGCCATGCACGCATGGCAGTACAATTATTTTATATTGTAGCGTGCCATATAGGCGATCTGATCTGAAAAGTAATGTTCGCTCCTTTTATTTACTGTCTACAAATACGGAGAACAAACATGCATCGTTTACTGAAGCAACGCGTGGTTATGCGCGACGCGTTGTGAGCTTGTAGATTTCTTTTGTCCATGATTTCTGATCACTATAGAAGGGCATTTTCTACAATAAGATTACCTCAAAACATTCCGGGTTGATCGTCTTCTTTCAATGGTTTCCCGGTATAGCTCATCGGACGACGATGAGGAGACAATGAGTGGTAGTGGCCGGTCCCCGCTCCGGTTCTAAGCCCAGCCACCGGTCCCAGCGACCGGGCTGGTGGGGACTGGAGAAGGCGACTGGGACGCGTATGGATCAATACTACTACCACAAAACTCGCTCAAATAAATATTACTGCTTTCAACTTTTTCTGATAGAAAATCGCTCGGGAGAGACGGCAAACGGGCTGAACACTGAAAACTATGAAAACTCCCTCCGCCCCCACTGTTTACTGGGGGGTGGGCTCAGCTTCCAATGGCAAAGCGTACACGTGTGTCACGTGACACGGGTTTTCTGGGAAATGTAGTTGATATTTATGCTCAATACTCTATACAGAGGTGCGGACCGAATTAATTTATTGGTATTATTAAAAAAAGAGAACTACGGAAAATCACGTACAAGTCAGACAGAACTAATGCAAAACTCCACGTGTTTTCCAGTAGTAATCTGTCTAAGGGTTAAAAATAACAAAAATAAATAAATAAAAACAACATTCATAAAATCGATAACTTTTTGGAACAAAATCCAGATACAATCCACCGAGGATTGCGAGAAGATTGTGTGTGTGAGCGTGCGAGTATGCAGATGTGTACATATTGCAGGGTGAGTCAGTCAGGTTAGCTAACCGTTCCGCTAACAACGGCAGCGACCCCGCTGTTAGCGGCGCTGCTAGCCGGCTAGCTAGCTTGGCAACAGATTAACTCCAGAGCCGCAGCTGTTTATGTAACCTGGGGAAGAGCCAGGCCAAGTGCTTCCAGCTCCTCCTCACTGTTTCACTGAGACTCGCTTCCAGCTCCTCCTCACTGTTTCACCGAGACTCGCCACCTCCTCTGCCTGTCTCTCTGTCAGCGAGCCTGTCTGTCTGTCTGCCAGCGTGTCTCCACATCTGCCTGTCTGCCTGCGAGTCTCGCCCTCTGTCA
>NC_136792.1:12254364-12269671 GCF_951216825.1 Electrona antarctica | reverse complement strand
GGTATCTATATATTCATGGTGTTGTTTCCCATGCTCTATAAGTTTGTGGTATCTCTAGATTGTGTTGTTTCCCATGCTCTATAAGTTTGTGGTATCTCTAGATTGTGTTGTTTCCCATGCTCTAGGTTTGCGGTACAGTAGATAGTGTTACAGGACAATACAGCTCAGGTTCATGATGCTACCCCCAGAACAAACAAATAACTTCATCCCCAGCGAGTCTGGTGTGCCGTACTTTATCCCCTGCTCAATCTATCCCTGGCCTGCGTGCCGTGCTGTGTAGTTCAACAGTGACTCAGACGTTATGACGTTATTAGGACCTCGGTCTGTTTTTCTTTGCCTCTCTATCGCTGTCAAATCTCCTGTCCCCCTTTCATTCTGACTGACTTTGGATCAGAACGGTGCAGATAACGTAATAATAACGTAAACCTTGGTGTCAGTTCTACCCTGAGCTCACTGACTGACTGACTGTACTCGTAGATTAAAAGCTGTCAGTCGGTCGCCAGAGTTCAACATCATTCGTTATACTTGGTTACACGCTAGTGTTGCACACCAGGAAAAAGAATCACTTGATCTACTGTACTAGCTCTGAACTTGTAGATCGGCTATTTCCTGGAGTTAGGGGAGGGATTTATTCGAGTTGATAATACCTATATGTCATATTGGGACCTGGCCTAACAAAACAGATTTATATTTTTAATTTCATTCTTTAATCCCTGTGTACTGTACCACTATGTTTCAATGGTGTGAGAGGAGGGGGGGGGGGGGGCACACGACTCGGTGTAACTCCACACCAGCGACAGATTGAATGTGTTAAGTTGGATGTTTGAGCAGTTGAGTCATTGTGGTGTAATGGTATGTTCTCTGGCCCCGGACAGTCAGTCAATCAGTTGGTCCAGCAGTCAGCTCATCCAGCCAGCCAGCCAGCCAGGCAGGCAGGCAGGCAGTCTGGGCCAGCTGCATAGCCCTGCTCTCCCTGGTGGCTTGGAGCTTCCAGAAATGTGTGTGCAGCCTCAGCCCTGTTGCTATAAACAAGGCGGTCGACTCAGCGCAACTGTTACTGCTGTTCGTTTCTGAGAAAAGTTAGTTAGAGGCATGGCTGACGTAAGGCCAAGGCAGGCCCAGATTGCATTTTGGAATGAAATTGGACCCCAGTGGGGGTGTCATATTATTGTACCTGAGGTAGTTCTGCTGTCTGGGGTCAGCCTAATTTGGTCACATATTTACAATTACTGTAATAACACTTATTTGCTGATTTGCTCACTGATTTGCTCATTTAGATGTCCAGTGGAAACACTTAAACCCATTATCGTCCATTTCCCCCTGTAGTTACTGCGCTTTGGCTTTGTAGGAACAGTTTAACCACTTTCAACCTGCCGTCTCCACTTCGGCATCCCCATTTTTGCCATGCAATATGCACAAATCTGCCCAGAATTTGTCAACAATGTCAAAACGATTTACAAGCTCTGCAGTTGCAGCATGTGGTGACTGATGAGCTAGTAGATCTGCTATTTCCACTATTCATTCTTATTTTTAGTATATAGTTAACCCATTTTGGGCGGGAACCCCTTTTGGTGTCAGCATTATGTTATGCTTTAGCTATTGAAAAATAGCAGATCTACAAGCTCGTAGGTCTGATATTTTTGAAAAGTCGAAGAACCACTGACATAGAAACAGCTTTTTCAGAAAACTGTCAGGATGTAGAAGACATTTTTAGAATCTGATCTCAGGTCAAAATGGGTTAAATGGCTCCATATTCTGATAGTAATATTGAGTCTTTGTTGAGTAAGAAATGTCTCCCTGTCTCTCCAGTTCTTTAGCGAACATAAAATATATTTTCAGGTCCGGATACCAAATGTATCCAAGAAACAAACATTGTTACTGAACACACACTGTAGCAATTATGACTCATATCAGAATTTAAAGCTTATGAATATAATAAAATAAATATCTTTGTGTTAACCAAGCAATAGGAGGTATTCAAATGCATGTTTTCCATCACAGTGGAAATAAGCTTGTCAAACGATGACAAAAATGTCCAGCAGGATATCTTATTAATAATCCACAAAGACGGAAGCGTGACCGGAAATTAGCTATCAAGAGTAGATTGAAAATGCGCCAAGAAATCTTCCAGCCTGCATCCAAGACCTTTAACCCATTCTGGGCAGGAACCCCTTTTGGTGTTTTAAGCATTATGTTATGCTTTAGCTATTGAAAAATAGCAGATCTACAAGCTCATAGCGCGCCACCGAGTGGCGCGCTACGAGCTTGTAGGTCTGCTATTTTTTTTAAATCGTGAAAATGTGGCCCAAATGTTTGAATATATTCTTTCAGAGCGAACGTTTTTAACTCAAATCGTTGCTTCTGGGGGGGTCCCTGTCACAACATATTTTCAGATGGGGGTCGGCGGCCAAATACATATATTTTTGGGGATCCTTGACATGAAAATGTTTGAGAAAACTGTCAGGATTTAGAAGGCATTTGTAGAATCGTCTTCAGGCCTACATGGGTTAAGACTTTAACCGGAGCAGCGGGGTGCGAGGGTGAGAACGCAGTCTGGGAGGAAGGAATGCCGCAGAGACGACACACAGACAGGCCAATGTACCACAGCCGGAGCACCGTAATCCTGTTAAGAACCCAGCTGTGTGTCTGACGTCAAACGCATCTAGTCTCTAACAAGAGGTGCGGAGCTCTCATTAGGAGGGGGAAGAGAGAGCACAGGGGAGGTTCATCTGGGCTGACACGTTCATTAAGGGACCCATGCCGGCATCCAAAGCACGTCATTGTCTGGTCACAGCTTCCGCATTATAGTAAGTAAGTAAGTAAGTAGCCCTGGGAAGCCATGGTTCCTCATCCACAGTCATGCGGCCCGTATAGGTCAGAGCAGGAGCCTATCTCCTGTTTGCTTTGTGTGCGGCAGCTTGATGTGATGTGATGCCACAGGGACCCCCTGGACCCCCCATCCGACTCTTGCTGCCGAGTGTTCATTGGGTAAAGCAATAAATTACACGGTCATTAGGCCTGTAGCTGATTTTCGACCTAGAAAAATGTTAATTTTCTTTTGTAGCTGATCTACAAGCTTAGCTTACACCACGTCACGAAGCAGTGTATTAGAATGTATTCTACAGATCTACAAGCTTACACCACGTCACGAAGCAGTGTATTAGAATGTATTCTACAGATCTACAAGCTTACACCACGTCATGAAGCAGTGTATTAGAATGTATTCTACAGATCTACAAGCTCACACCACGTCACGAAGCAGTGTATTAGAATGTATTCTACAGATCTACAAGCTTACACCACGTCACGAAGCAGTGTATTAGAATGTATTCTACAGATCTTCAAGCTTACACCACGTCACGAAGCAGTGTATTAGAATGTATTCTACAGATCTACAAGCTTACACCACGTCACGAAGCAGTGTATTAGAATGTATTATACAGATCTACAAGCTTACACCACGTCACGAAGCATTGTATTAGAATGTATTAAATAAATTATATATCATCTCTGTCTGTGTGGAAACCTCATAAGTCGGTCCAGCCACCTAGGCCGGTAATCCAGCCTGACGGTGTGTCGCAGGTTCGAGTCCCGAGCCAGTCGGCCTTTGCCGCATGTCATCCCCCCCCCATCTCTCTCCCCTTTCCTGTCTAATTACTGTACCCTATCAATAAAGGCAAAAACACACAAAAAGAATCTTTAAAAAAATAAAGGAACAGTCTAAGGATCTACAAGCTCAAAAGAGCTTCGACCTTGTGGATCTGCTACTTTCGATGATTTTGTGTGACGCTATAGTATGATCATGGCATGATCATGGCTCAATGGTCCAGGCACCTTGGCTGGTAATCCAGTCTGGCAGTGTGCCGCGGGTTCGACTCCCGTTCCCGCCGGCCTTTACTGCATGTCTTCCCCCCATCTCTCTAACCCATTTCCTGTCAGCCTACTGTCTGTCCCTCCATAAAAAATATAAAATAAAGGCGAAAGCCAAAAAAAAAAAACATAAAAAAAAAGGTAGAGCATTCATTTACGGGGGGAAAAAACACAAAAAGTTAAATTTTGGAGATAAGACATCACTTACCCTACCTTTTCAGCTCAGCTCACCCCTCCTCTTTCACGAGTGTTCTGGTCTAAACTAAAGGAAGGGGTCCGTCTTAAATGTCTTTTTTTTTAACCCAGTAGTTTCTCTCTTGCCTCCATCCAGACTGTGAACACCTGATCCGCAAGATGTTGGTCCTGGACCCGTCCAAGCGTCTGACAGTGGCCCAGATCAAGGAACACAAGTGGATGGTTCTGGACGTGCCGGTGCAGAGGCACCTGATGTACCAGCAGGCCCAGCCCGTCGAGGGTGGGCCGGTGCTGGGCGAGTACAGCGAGCAGGTCCTCCGTCTGATGCACAGCCTGGGCATCGACCAGCACAAGACTGTAGAGGTGAGTTATTTATTGCATGCCTGATTTGAACTGGTGTTGGGAAAAGTACTCAAATGTTTTAAAAGTATCAATACTGCAATGGAGAACTACTCTGGTACAAGTACAAGTCTGGAATTCAAATTGTACTTCAGTAAAAAGTACCAAAATTGGAAAGTATTCACTATGCAGAATGTCTCATTTCAAGTTTTCAAATGTCAAAAGATATTTTGAAAATAGCCGATCTTGCAAGCTAACCCTATTTTCAAATGGTCGAAATGTATATAGGGCTGAAGTGGTTAATGATTTTTTAGTTTTTTGATGTTGCGTCTTCACTGGGTACAACCAGTAGAAGCCCTAGAAACTACCCTACTTTATCATTCATTTAAACATTCATTGGGATCATAATTTACTGAACACATACAGTATCTTGATCATTTAAAAACAGACTTTAAACTAGCGATTACTTCTTGAATGGAGTTCAGCAATAGCATACTGTAGATTACTGTTCTGTCTGTTCTGTCTATAGAAGTGTCTATTTGTACGTCTCTAAATGTTTTGATGATTTGAACATGGTGGACCCTGTTGGAAACAAGTGTAATGCTTAATTGGGTCGTCCACTCACAGTTAACAGCCTTTGTATTGAGTTTGTGCTTGAAATGTACTGTAAATTCTGCAAACTGTTAATAAATTCTTCAATCAATCAATCAATTAGAGACCAGCAGATGAGCTTTTTTGTCACCAGAATCCGCGTGTGCATATTAATAATCCGCCCGTTATACGACCGCATTAATTAATTAATCCAATGTATTTATTAATCCGCACCACCCGCAATCCGCTGCACCGGGAAGTGTATACAGTATAGCCAATCCAAGCAGCGACACGTTGTGAGCTTGTAGATCGGCTATTTATACGTACTTGTACAAACAATGTATGTCACTCACCACTCTCAAGCGGACGGCGAGATTTGGTGCGTTTGAAAAGCTATAATAAGCCTATAAATAGATGCCATTAATTTATTTCCCGCATTATTTCACTATCATTGAATTGACCCAAATCCACCCTAAACTGCGGTTACCCGCGGCTAAATCCGCCACCCGCTGGTCTCTACTACTCAAGTAATACAATGAGTCGATGTGTTCAGGTGATAAAAAGACTTACCCTGACTCCGCCAGATGGAGTATGGGTTTTTATGCCGTTCAGACTATGGGTTTTATGGGCAAGTCAGGCAGCCAATCATGGCAGCCAATCATGAAAATGTGTCCACTACGGTCACTACGGTCTAGTAAATGTAGGTCCGCAGGAGGGGAAATAGTGCCATCTGCTGGGCCACTAATTAGAACTGCATGCTGATAATGACTTCCTAGAGCTTCCTTGCCGCCTGGTTGTACAATGTGCTGGAAATAGTGGATCTATTCTACAAGCTCACAGCGTGCTGCAGACGCAATGCGTTGTGAAGCTTGTATATTGTCTTTTTTTTGTCGGCATGCATCACCATCATTCAACTCGGTAGGCTATAAATCAGGCTATACACTTGGAGTTTGACACAAGAGCTTTGATTCAGCATACAGCATACGGTTTCGTATACCGCAGATTTTCTTTATAACTATATAATGTAGTTATACTTAATAGTCTACTGCTATATGAAAGACATAGATCATCATTAGTGTCTGTGTGTCAGGAAGCAAGGTTGGGGGGCTTATACTGTAAATCAGCAGCGCACTGCGGTTTTTGATTTAGCGAGGACTGTGATTAGGCTGTCCGCTATCCACCTGCTTGGACACTGCTCCTGTTTTGTGCTCTTTTTTTACGTCTCTTTGGCGGAGGCGCAGCCAAAATAGACGTCATCCAAAATCACGCAAAACCCATTTTATGTATGTTATGTTATGCTTTGGCTGACTCTGTTTCACTTTGATATGAAACAGCCTCATGCTGGAAAGAAGTATTGTCGCTGTCGGGCAGAAAGCTCTTATCTTCATATACTAACTTATTGTGTATTTGTAAATGAGATCATACTACAGCGTCACACAAAAGGATCAAAAGTAGCAGATCTACAAGCTCGAAGCGACTCATTTCGAGATTGTAGATCTGCTACTTTTTGTTATCTTTGAATTTAAATCCTGAAAAGTAACTGTTTTTGACACATGAGGTTTCCACCCGACAGAGACGATAATACTAAATGTTTCTATGAAATGTGAAGCCACATGTGGCAGTGGTTAGATGATTGTATCCAACAAAACTGTCAAGGGAGAATGTTGAAGATTAACATTTTGTATAAACCCGCTCTTTTTAAAATGTTTTAGAAACATATGTTCTTGTTCTTTCTGGCTCATGACTTCAACCGTTTCAACCATTATTATTTTTTTATATTTTTTCCACATGTTTGCTTAGCATTTAGACCTATTGTTGAATCAGTCAGGCTATCTACGCATAGTGTGTGTGTGCATGCATGTGTTTTTGAAATAGGCAGATCATATACAATACTCGATGGGGAACAGAAACCTACAATGAACCCCTAGCAAAAGAATTGTCTAAGATTGCAGAAATGAAAAATATTCACAGAAATAGTTGTAATTATTTGTTAGCTGTGTGTGTGTGTGTGTGTGTGTGTGTGTGTGTGTGTGTGTGTGTGTGTGTGTGTGTGTGTGTGTGTGTGTGTGTGTGTGTGTGTGTGTGTGTGTGTGTGTGTGTGTGTGTGTGTGTGTGTGTGTGTGTGTGTGTGTGTGTGTGTGTGTGTGTGTGTGTGTGTGTGAATTACTATAGTGTAAGTGCAGTGCAATTGTAGCAACATCGCTTTTTGTGGATAGCAAAGCTGTTATTTGCAAAGTTGTTTGGGGGGATGAAATGTCGGATTATTATTGTGGAACTGAATAATTGCCCAACTGCCTTAAGGAATGGAAAAAAAGCGTTCGATATTGGCTCTAGTAGAGCAAAGCTTGGAGTGTTGACAAAGAAACACAATTGAATAAACGCACTGCATCCATCCACGTTCGTCCGCTTATCCGGAGTCGGATCGCGAAGGCAGCAGTTCCATGCAGAGAATCCCAGACTTCTCCCGTTATCCTGGCCACATTATCCAGATCTGACTGGGGGATCCTGAGGCGTTTCCCTGGCCACATTATCCAGATCTGACTGGGGGATCCTGAGGCGTTTCCCTGGCCACATTATCCAGATCTGACTGGGGGATCCTGAGGCGTTTCCCTGGCCACATTATCCAGATCTGACTGGGGGATCCTGAGGCGTTTCCCTGGCCACATTATCCAGATCTGACTGGGGGATCCTGAGGCGTTTCCCTGGCCACATTATCCAGATCTGACTGGGGGATCCTGAGGCGTTTCCCTGGCCACATTATCCAGATCTGACTGGGGGATCCTGAGGTTTTTCCCTGGACACATTATCCAGATCTGACTGGGGGATCCTGAGGTTTTTCCCTGGACACATTATCCAGATCTGACTGGGGGATCCTGAGGTTTTTCCCTGGCCACATTATCCAGATCTGACTGGGGGATCCTGAGGCGTTTCCCTGGCCACATTATCCAGATCTGACTGGGGGATCCTGAGGCGTTTCCCTGGCCACATTATCCAGATCTGACTGGGGGATCCTGAGGCGTTTCCCTGGCCATATTATCCAGATCTGACTGGGGGATCCTGAGGCGTTACCCTGGCCACATTATCCAGATCTGACTGGGGGATCCTGAGGCGTTTCCCTGGGCACATTATCCAGATCTGACTGGGGGATCCTGAGGTGTTCCCCTGGTCATATTATCCAGATCTGACTGGGGGATCCTGAGGCGTTTCCCTGGACACATTATCCAGATCTGACTGGGGGATCCTGAGGCGTTTCCCTGGCCACATTATCCAGATCTGACTGGGGGATCCTGAGGTTTTTCCCTGGCCATATTATCCAGATCTGACTGGGGGATCCTGAGGCGTTTCCCTGGCCACATTATCCAGATCTGACTGGGGGATCCTGAGGCGTTTCCAGCCCAGCATGGAGATATAATCCCCTCCACCTGGTCCTCGGTCCGCACTGTGGCCTCCTCCGAGCTGGACATGGAAACCCCCCCCGGACTAGGTGACTAGGATCACCTAACCCAGGGCATCTAGTAAAGGATCCTTACTAGATGCCTGAACGACCACCTCTACTCTACACTCGCTCCTTCCTTTTGTGAAGGAGCCACAGAACCTCCTCTAGCGGCACCTACTCTCCTAGCTCTACTCTAACAGAACCTCCTCTACCGGCACCTACTCTCCTAGCTCTACTCTAACAGAACCTCCTACCGGCGCCTACTCTCCTAGCTCTACTCTAACAGAACCTCCTCTACCGGCTCCTACTCTCCTAGCTCTACTCTAACAGAACCTCCTACCGGCGCCTACTCTCCTAGCTCTACTCTAACAGAACCTCCTCTACCGGCTCCTACTCTCCTAGCTCTACTCTAACAGAACCTCCTCTACCGGCTCCTACTCTCCTAGCTCTACTCTAACAGAACCTCCTCTACCGGCACCTACTCTCCTAGCTCTACTCTAACAGAACCTCCTCTACCAGCACCTACTCTCCTAGCTCTACTCTAACAGAACCTCCTACCGGCGCCTACTCTCCTAGCTCTACTCTAACAGAACCTCCTCTACCGGCTCCTACTCTCCTAGCTCTACTCTAACAGAACCTCCTCTACCGGCACCTACTCTCCTAGCTCTACTCTAACAGAACCTCCTCTACCGGCTCCTACTCTCCTAGCTCTACTCTAACAGAACCTCCTCTACCGGCTCCTACTCTCCTAGCTCTACTCTACCAGAACCTCCTCTACCGGCTCCTACTCTCCTACCTCTACTCTAACAGAACCTCCTCTACCGGCTCCTACTCTCCTAGCTCTACTCTACCAGAACCTCCTCTACCGGCGCCTACTCTCCTAGCTCTACTCTAACAGAACCTCCTCTACCGGCTCCTACTCTCCTACCTCTACTCTAACAGAACCTCCTACCGGCACCTACTCTCCTAGCTCTACTCTAACAGAACCTCCTCTACCGGCTCCTACTCTCCTAGCTCTACTCTACAGAACCTCCTCTCCCGGCTCCTACTCTCCTAGCTCTACTCTACCAGAACCTCCTCTACCGGCGCCTACTCTCCTAGCTCTACTCTAACAGAACCTCCTCTACCGGCGCCTACTCTCCTAGCTCTACTCTACCAGAACCTCCTCTACCGGCGCCTACTCTCCTAGCTCTACTCTAACAGAACCTCCTCTACCGGCTCCTACTCTCCTAGCTCTACTCTAACAGAACCTCCTCTACCGGCTCCTACTCTCCTAGCTCTACAGAACCTCCTCTACCGGCGCCTACTCTCCTAGCTCTATACTCTACTAGAACCTCCTCTCCCGGCTCCTACTCTCCTAGCTCTACTCTACCAGAACCTCCTCTACCGGCGCCTACTCTCCTAGCTCTACTCTACCAGAACCTCCTCTACCGGCTCCTACTCTCCTAGCTCTACTCTAACAGAACCTCCTCTACCGGCGCCTACTCTCCTAGCTCTACTCTAACAGAACCTCCTCTACCGGCGCCTACTCTCCTAGCTCTACTCTACCAGAACCTCCTCTACCGGCTCCTACTCTCCTAGCTCTACTCTAACAGAACCTCCTCTACCGGCGCCTACTCTCCTAGCTCTACTCTAACAGAACCTCCTCTACCGGCTCCTACTCTCCTAGCTCTACTCTAACAGAACCTCCTCTACCGGCGCCTACTCTCCTAGCTCTACTCTAACAGAACCTCCTCTACCGGTGCCTACTCTCCTAGCTCTACTCTAACAGAACCTCCTCTACCGGCTCCTACTCTCCTAGCTCTACTCTAACAGAACCTCCTCTACCGGCTCCTACTCTCCTAGCTCTACTCTAACAGAACCTCCTCTACCGGCACCTACTCTCCTAGCTCTACTCTAACAGAACCTCCTCTACCGGCTCCTACTCTCCTAGCTCTACTCTAACAGAACCTCCTCTACCGGCTCCTACTCTCCTAGCTCTACTCTAACAGAACCTCCTCTACCGGCTCCTACTCTCCTAGCTCTACTCTAACAGAACCTCCTACCGGCTCCTACTCTCCTAGCTCTACTCTAACAGAACCTCCTCTACCGGCTCCTACTCTCCTAGCTCTACTCTAACAGAACCTCCTCTACCGGCACCTACTCTCCTAGCTCTACTCTAACAGAACCTCCTCTACCGGCACCTACTCTCCTAGCTCTACTCTAACAGAACCTCCTCTACCGGCTCCTACTCTCCTAGCTCTACTCTAACAGAACCTCCTCTACCGGCGCCTACTCTCCTAGCTCTACTCTAACAGAACCTCCTCTACCGGCGCCTACTCTCCTAGCTCTACTCTAACAGAACCTCCTACCGGCGCCTACTCTCCTAGCTCTACTCTAACAGAACCTCCTCTACCGGCTCCTACTCTCCTAGCTCTACTCTAACAGAACCTCCTCTACCGGCTCCTACTCTCCTAGCTCTACTCTAACAGAACCTCCTCTACCGGCACCTACTCTCCTAGCTCTACTCTAACAGAACCTCCTCTACCGGCACCTACTCTCCTAGCTCTACTCTAACAGAACCTCCTCTACCGGCACCTACTCTCCTAGCTCTACTCTAACAGAACCTCCTCTACCGGTGCCTACTCTCCTAGCTCTACTCTAACAGAACCTCCTCTACCGGCTCCTACTCTCCTAGCTCTACTCTAACAGAACCTCCTCTACCGGCTCCTACTCTCCTAGCTCTACTCTAACAGAACCTCCTCTACCGGCTCCTACTCTCCTAGCTCTACTCTAACAGAACCTCCTCTACCGGCTCCTACTCTCCTAGCTCTACTCTACCAGAACCTCCTCTACCGGCACCTACTCTCCTAGCTCTACTCTAACAGAACCTCCTCTACCGGCACCTACTCTCCTAGCGCTACTCTACCAGAACCTCCTCTACCGGCTCCTACTCTCCTAGCTCTACTCTAACAGAACCTCCTCTACCGGCACCTACTCTCCTAGCTCTACTCTAACAGAACCTCCTCTACCGGCGCCTACTCTCCTAGCTCTACTCTAACAGAACCTCCTCTACCGGCGCCTACTCTCCTAGCTCTACTCTAACAGAACCTCCTCTACCGGCGCCTACTCTCCTAGCTCTACTCTAACAGAACCTCCTCTACCGGCTCCTACTCTCCTAGCTCTACTCTAACAGAACCTCCTCTACCGGCACCTACTCTCCTAGCTCTACTCTACCAGAACCTCCTCTACCGGCGCCTACTCTCCTAGCTCTACTCTAACAGAACCTCCTCTACCGGCGCCTACTCTCCTAGCTCTACTCTAACAGAACCTCCTCTACCGGCGCCTACTCTCCTAGCTCTACTCTAACAGAACCTCCTCTACCGGCGCCTACTCTCCTAGCTCTACTCTAACAGAACCTCCTCTACCGGCACCTACTCTCCTAGCGCTACTCTACCAGAACCTCCTCTACCGGCACCTACTCTCCTAGCTCTACTCTAACAGAACCTCCTCTACCGGCACCTACTCTCCTAGCTCTACTCTAACAGAACCTCCTAGCTCTACTCTTGAGTCTCTCTCACAGATTGACTGAGCTGATATTCTGTGGCCCCAAGAGGCCCATTGCGGTCCTATGTATAGAGGGTATGCGCATGCATAAAATGAGTGGCACGAGTGGCAAAGTCGGTGGCAAAGTGAGTTCAACGTCGTTTAACGTTGTTTAATTCAGATGGGACTTTTCTGTTTGGATGTATGGGCTGTCAAGGGCAGAAAGTTCACTTTTTTGCCAGTAGGGGTTTCTGCATAACTTCCGGGTATGATGAGGATGTTGCGCGCATACCCTCTATTCAATTCTTCTTCAGGATGTGGTATAAAGACAAACAATACTATACAAGAAATCATCAATACTAGGAGCAATAAAAGTTTACAGAAAAACAGTGGGGGACAATTGTCTTTTGGCATGCTATTGCAGACAGTTTCTCTTTTATGGCGGTTTTGAGGGACGGTAGGAAGTTGCACTTTTTAATGGCTGGTGGTAAGGCATACCCAGTGCTGGAAAGTAACTAAGTACATTTTGAGGTATTTGTACTTTATTTGAGTATTTCCAATTTCCAATACTTTTACTTCTACTCCACTACATCTCAGAGACAAATATTACACTTTTACTGCACTACATTTAATTAAAAAACTTTAGTTACTAGTTACTTTTTGATTATTATTTCACTTAAGACATATACATTTCGGCCGATCTACAAAGCTCACAATGTGAGCTTTGTAGATACATTATTTTGAAAACTTGAAATGAGACATTCGGCATAAAGAGTCATTTTACTTGTGGTACTTTTAAGTACATTTTGATGCCAATACTTTTGTACTTTTACTCAAGTAAATGTTGTATTACGGACTTTTACTTGTAACGGGAGTATTTCTATATTTGATACTTTTACTTAAGTAAAAAAATAAATCCGCCACTGGGTATACCTGCAGTAACTTCAGTAACCAACCATGGTTCTTTAAGCTTCATTTCACGAAATGTTTCGCCTATGGGGAAGCGCCTGAACCCTGGCGGGATCAAGCGCTCCCCATAGGCGAACCATTTAGTGAAATGAAGCTTAAAAGAACGTTGCTCTTCATGCCTGGCTCTCTCTCTCTCCCCGCCATCCCTCCTGCAGTCTCTCCAGAACAAGAGTTACAACCACTTTGCTGCTATCTACTACCTGCTGGTGGAGAGGCTGAAGGCCCATCGCTGCAGCTTCCCCGTGGAGCAGAGACTGGACCCGCGCCAGCGGAGGCCCAGCACCATCGCTGAGCAGACCCTCGCTAAGGTACGGAGTTTACATAACCCACCGCCACTAGTGGGGTAAAGTAACTTAACCACCTGAGATCAGATTCTAAAAATGTCTTCTACATCCTGACAGTTTTCTGAAAAAGCTATGTTTTTCAGTCAGTCGTTTTTCGATTTTTCAAAAATAGCAGACCTACTAGCTCGTAGCGCGCCACTCGGTGGCGCGCTATGAGCTTGTAGATCTGCTATTTTTCAATAGCTAAATTATAACATAATGTTTAAAACACCAAAAGGGGTTCCCGCCCCAAAATTGGTTAAGTAAAATGTAGGGATGCACCGATATGGATATCGATACTGATGTTTATTTAGTTATTGTTGTTTTTATTTCCGCCTTTTGTGCCAGGGAAACAAATTCATCTTCCAATACAAGAAATAATACCAGATTTTGACAGTTATCAACAGATAACCGGCTTCTGCCATCGGTTAATGTCCGATTTATTCGCCGATACTGATATTTACAGATAACGGCAAAATATCGGCTGATACCGATATGTGGCCGATATCGGTGCATCTCTAGTAAAACGTTATTTTGAAAATGTACAGAACCCCAAGAGTGGTTCCCGTCCAGAAGAGTTAAAACACCAAAAAGGGTTCCCGCCCAGAATGGGTTAAGTAAAAAATAAAGATAGGAGTGTTTGTCAAGGAGGTTTTGAGTTGGTGTTAAATGTTTGATGATCAAAGCGCCGTCATTCACACCTGCACTCTCAAACAAACTGGAGCAGAGACGGGCCTTGCATTAATTTCATCTCCTCCCTCCCTTCTTTTCTGCCTCACCCTTGATCGCAATGCATATCTGACACTTCATTATTCATTCATTATATGATTCTGCTTGCTCTCTCTCTCTCTCTCTCTCTCTCTCTCTCTCTCTCTCTCTCTCTCTCTCTCTCTCTCTCTCTCTCTCTCTCTCTCTCTCTCTCTCATATTTCACTAAACATATTTTTTGCTTTAATGCTTTCATTTTTGCCACAGGCCAACAATCAATCAGTCAAAATATTACAAATATGTTTAGGATTATTATATGTAGGCTACTAGATAGGTGTTACCAGCTCAGTGGCCTTGTGGTTAGAGTGTCCGCCATGAGACTGGGAGGTCGGGGTTCAATCCCTGACCGGGTCATACCAAAGACTCTAAAAATGGGACCCAGTGCCTCCTTCTTGACACTCAGCATCAAGGGTTAGATTGGGGGTAAGTCCCTGCGACATGCTAGTGTCATGTCCAGGGGGTGTACTTGTACATCAAGCTGCCTCATGCTACAGAAACAGGAGATAGGCTCCTGCCCTATGGGCCTCATGGCTCGGCAAGGCTACCTACTTACTTTACTAAATAGGTGTATAGACCTGAGATTAAATTCATCACAGTGCCTTTCTAAAAATGATTACTAATATGCTCATGGTGACTATGAAGTATTGCCTACTATGCGTCAGATGAGTCATGTGATGCTAAACGTGTTAACCCTCCCCCTCCAGGCCACCAGTGGGTCAGGAGGCCAGGTGGGGCTGCTCCCACAGGGCATGCGTCTGCTGCGTTCTCCGGCTCTGCCTCAGGCCTCCTCCGATGCCTTCACCTTCACACAGGACCACAACTTTATGGAGGACGTCCAAACGCCCAAAGTAGGTTCTCTCTCTGTCTGTGTGTGTGTGTGTGTGTGTGTGTGTGTGTGTGTGTGTGTGTGTGTGTGTGTGTGTGTGTGTGTGTGTGTGTGTGTGTGTGTGTGTGTGTGTGTGTGTGTGTGTGTGCGTGTGCGTGTGCGTGCGTGCGTGCGCGCGCGTGCGTGCGCTGGCTCTATCCCTAATGGTACCGCGTATATTTCATGAAAGCAAAGGTTATTGTCTCACCCCGAACAGCAGGAACAACAGTATTACCAAAACATCATATGACATATTGTGTGTGGGCGTTTCACAAATCGCACATTAGGACGCAAGGTTTCAGTTTTGGGGATTTGATTTTGCTTCATAGCTCAGTCGGTAGAGCTGTCCCTGTTTTGGACCAGAAGGTCATGGGTTTGACCCCGGGCACCGGCGCCAACACAGCATATGAGTAGCACTGCTTGGGTG